>NC_137080.1:51079427-51355068 GCF_951640355.1 Cnephaeus nilssonii
ATCTCCTAAGTGGCTCCATCTTTCTAACCCCAGAGGGCAGCTTCTCTCACATTCTTCATTTCTATTATTTCTCTCTTCCTTCTAGTCACCTAGGCCTTAAACTTCCAAATCATCTTGACATCTTCTCCTATTTCCGATAAAGCTGGTGCTAGGTTGATAAATTGTGCCTCTTGAATGCCTCCCTTTTCCACTGCGACAGACCAACTTTATGTCATCATAACTTCACTGACTCTACTGAGCCAGGCCCTGCACTAGCTGCTGACTTTTTATGGTATTTCCCAGCTGGATTACTGCAGTCTCTCTTTTTTCTTGAATGATACTTACACTCTATTTCATTCTCCATGCTATTGCCAAACTAATTTTCCTAAGCACAGCTCTGACCCAGTTCAAGCACACTTCATTTTCTCCCCTGACTTCCAACTGAATGAGGAACTTCCACAATATGGCCTAGTCAACTCTCTTGTAACTATCTCCTCACTACCCCGTAATGCAAGCATCACGTTCCACACAAACTAAACTACTCACCATAGTTACCCAACTCTCTATTTCCCTTTATAGTATTCCCTCTGCCAGAAATCATTCCCAACCATCTCTCCCCTCTCTGTTCTACTTAAGGCATGAACCCCTTAACTCCAACACCTACAATCATTGTGTCCTTGTCCAATCAATTATTCTAGATTGAATTTTCTTGGAGCAAACATTGTATCTGCTACAACAGCTGGGATAATGCCAAGCACATGGTAGACACTCAATATCTATTAAAATGAAATGGGAGGAATCAAATTTTTATGTCCAGCTTTTTACTAAAACTTTGAAAGAATTGTATCAAAATTAAAGCATCAAGTATGCAATTGAAGGAACCCAATTTCAATAAAGAAGTAAGTGATATTCATTAGTGCTTCTCAGGGACTACAGTGTGAGACACAAAAAGAGTCAGTATTGCAGAACACCCACCTCAGGGCAAATGGGACAAAATCTTCTCAACGCTCAGGACCCCTCTTGACCCAGCTGCTCTGAGTCGTGGGCTGGCAGCCTTCCTGGGGCTGAAGCTCTGGTACATGGAGTTTCCTTTCAGCAGGATCCACTCACTTATACGCTCCATTTTTTGCTTCCTTCTGTCATGGCACATCTTATTTAAGCTGATGGCATTTGAAAGATCCCTCTGAATAACTGATGACTTTCTGGAAATATTCAGAGAGCATTTTTGCCCAGAACAGGAGCCCCATTTGAGGAGCTGGTCAGATTAGAAATTCAGTTTCAAGACCAAATTACTTTCAACCTGAAATCTTCTGTCAACTTGGAAAAGGAAGGACAGTTCTGGTCAGCACTTAGCAAGGAAATAGCCATATCTAATGAGGAAATATTTTTTAAAGCAACAAATACTACTCATTTCAATGAAGGAGAGCAGCTTTGGGCATTATTGTCATTGCCATTACTCTTTTGTAGAACATAATCACTGCATATAATATTGCTACATGCAAATCTCATGCCTATACATAAGGCACAAAAAATTAAGCTCACAGTTACGTTTTATGTGGCTTTTAATTTTTTCTCAAATATTTTTAGTTTTTTAGAGAGAGAGGAAGGGAGAGGGAGAGAAAGAGATAAACATCTATGTGAGACAGAACCATCAATCTGCTGCCTCCTGCACACCCCAGGCATGTGCCCTGACAAGGAATCCAACTGGCAACCTTTTGGTGCATGGGAAGACACCCAACCAACTGAGCCACACTAGCCAGGGCTTATGTGGCTTTTTACAAGATAAATTACCTAGTGCTAAGAAGGTCCAAAGATATATAGTTCACCTATGTATAGGGGGGTGGGAAACCACAAAGAGCAAATGGTGATAACCTCTTTTCTCATGCAGACATTTCTGACACAGTAGTACAAAATGCTGCCTATCTAGTCTCCATCAAAATAGATCTGGTCAGTAACAGACTATTTCTGTGTCAACTGTGAGTTAGGCTCCTGGACTTCAAAGATTATGAACAGTTAATTCCCAAACAAAGACAATCCAACTATGGTTTGACTGCCATTGGAACAGGGTTTCTTAATCTTTCCTGGCCCTGGCCATTTTGGGAGCCTTATGAGTCTTCTGCATTCCTTCCCAGAAATGTTCTTAAATGCAAAACATAAAATAAATGGTCTTAAAAGGGAAATGAGTTATATCATAACGATATTTTGAAATTTGCAGTACAGTGACCTATGTGCTTATTTATTAATGCATTTAATGGAAAGATCTAGTGGATTTGTCTAGTAACTACCATAATATCAAAGTAGAGAGGAGCATACATGATATTTAATATACATCAGCAATAATATGTGCAAATACTTGTGTTGAGGTCACACATACTACTCATTACTATAGTACCGTATTTTCCCGCATATAAGACAACTTTTTAACCCAGGAAAATTTTCTCGAAAGTCAGGGGTCATCTTATACGCCGGGTGTCATCTATAGGGAGGGTATATCCCAAACTCTATATTTTAACTGGAAAAGTTGGGGGTCGTCTTATACACCCAGTCATCTTATACACCAGAAAAATACGGTAGTTCATTGCCTACATTCATAACAAATAGAAATGTGAAAATTTAGTTAAAGATTAGTGAAATTACAGATGTAAGGTTTTTACTGTCAAAGTTCACAACCCTTTGAATTTTATTCTCATAGAGAAAAGATGCATATCTATTTAATTAGTTCTGTTGGTTATTTTAAATCCCCAATATTGTTAGAAAATTTATACCCATCTTGAGTCAATATTCAGCATGTGTTTGGCAACTCAATGGCTCTAACTCAGCAATTAAGAAGGGAGGGTCAGGATGGGGTTGTTGCTTGTATGCAGGTCTGTAGCTCTTTTTTTCTGTTCATAAGATTAAGCAATGCACATAAATATTTTTTATTGCACATCTTCCCTGTTAAGGTTTTCATTAAGTCCATACATTCTTATATAACGTTAGGATTATCTGATTTATTTGTTTAGACTGGAGAGCATCTCTTTAGCATGCTGTGGTGTTCAGTAAAGGGCTTCTGACAACAAGCAAAGATTTAAACAATCATTTAGTAATCAGCAGGCCTCCTCAAATCACATCTTAGCTCTAAGCCCAGGTACAAATCAGTGGACTTGTTATGAACAAAGCATCCCATTTATTGAAATAATCTTTTTAAATCATCCCTGTGGTGAAATTCTTATTACACTATAAAATAGTCTGTGCACAACAGAGGTATATATTTTCAATCAATTATTCCAAATATTGATATTTTACTAGATGTTGAGGAAGTCCAAAAAATATGAAATAGACTATTTTCTGCTTTCAAGAAGTTGCAATCTAGATTTAGAAAGAGAAAGATCTTGGAAATTGGAGACATCTCACCTATATTGTTTCCTGTATCCAGCTGTCAATTTCTAGCAGCCATATCTTCACCACATTCATTGCAGAGAAATCAGATTTTATTCAAGAGAGGTATCCCTAAGGAGATATTTCAAAACTTGCAAAATCCAAGACTAATTTCCTCATAGGAATAAATTTAAATAGAGGCTTTCACTCTCAAAGTGAATTCCGCTATACTCATTGTAGTCCAGGGGCAGGTTACAGTGATGTTTATTATACAGACATGTCCCCACAACCTTATTAATTTTTTCCCATTATCCTTGACTAAGTATGTGACAACTCTGAAGAATTTGAAAGGAAGCCTGCTTAGCTGTTCCTGCTTAGTTTACTCGGGATTATTTTTGCTATTTCCCAGAGTTCTTTCTGCTAAAGGAGAGCACCATAAAATGGCATTTCAATAGCTCATAATTTTTCAAAGAAAACCATCACTGACAAAGCTTCAATGGGCTTACAGGTTGCAGCATCACACAGTGATAAACAGCAGCCAGGATCGCTAGGCTTGAGGAGACAAGATGCACTTTAGGCCTCTGCAGTGAGCAGGTCTGTGTGTACCATGGCATATGGTTTTGTGGAAAGATCATTGGTTTCAAAGCCAGAAGTAGAAGCTGCTCCAAAAATTGTGTCTTGCACTTAAATATATTTGGGGAGGCGGGGGTGTTAGGCAAGTCATTTATTGTCTAGGAGCTTCATTTTCCATGTCAGAACATGACAGCTGCCTTGCCTGGTTCACAGGAAGCTGGCTGAGTACATAAAAAAGCATTTTATGGAAGGATCCTAATCTGATTTATAAGTGTTGAGGGGGCATCTATGCTAGTTAATGAAGGAGCCTGTGTGAGGGCAGTCTACTAACTAAAGAGAATTAAAGACAAAAACCCCTCATTCCCTGTATATTCCTGATAAAATCCCCTTCAGAAATCTTTCTTTAATAAAATAAATAATATATGCTCACTGTGAAAGTCATTCAAATAGCTCAGAAGTGAATAAAATGGAAATGCAATTTCCCCCTTCTCCCGCTCACCTCCAGCCCATTTTCCAGAATGACCTTTGTCCCCAGTTTGATGTATAGTCCCTTACACAGGCCAGACATCTTAGCAGTGTGGTGATGGCAAGGGGCAAGGCACAGATGCCTGCCCTCAGCCCCATCTGAGAAAGGAAACACTTCATCCTGGCCTTGGCTCTGGGCTGTGTGGCAGTGGCAGTACTAATGTTGACTAAAATCATGCCAGACGCCTTGCAAGTAATTCTGCTGTTTCACTGAGGTAGAAGTGGGAGTCTTCACATCTGGATACCACTTCCCTATTCTGAAAAAGAAATGAACGGCTTGCTGTCCTGAGTCTGATTAGTGGCATTTTAGCCAGCCTGTGGGATGTGGCCCCTTTTCCCTCACCAGCACTGGCATGTCAGAACCGGAGGAGCTTGGCCAGCTCAGGGCTGCTGCTTATAAATCAGGCCTGTGCGATTCAGTGTGGAGAACCGGACTTCTCAGAGAGAGCACAGGCCCACTCTGCCAGGGGTGCTCTCAACTCCTGATTTATAATCGCTTCCTGGAAAACCAGGTGCAAAATCCAGGTTTATAAATCAAGTCTATTTTATTTAGGATTTATTGGCATTATTTGAAAATCTGTTTCGGGACTTGTAAATCTATATTAGGATTTGTAAACCTATTTAAAGATATGGAAATTAATTTTGGACTTACAAAACACTAAAAACGGTTTGGCTACAATTACTATGAGGAAGAAGAGAGACATAAATCAAAGGCAGGCTGCTAAGATTTGCTGGCAGGTTCCATAAATTGAATCCTGGGTCTATAACTTCAGGTGAGTACAGATTTATAAATCCAACTTGTGAATCACCAAAAAAAAAAAAAAAAGTTCAAGATTTTTATTCTAATTTGAAGTATTAGAGAATGGCATCACTGTTGATACCCTAAATGGTAATCATCTATTGAGATTGAGATTTGATATATAAAAAAATTTTGATATATTGCTGGGAAACCGGCAGGTAAAGTGGTCTGTGCTTCTCCTTGGCCTGTGGTAAGAGCCTAGGAAGTCTGAGACCATAACTGGGCAGAGCCTGGTGAGAAAATCACTACATTAATTCGGAAACTCCAGGTCACTTTGGCGGTGAACTGAAGATATTTAACAAATGTTCCTGCTCCACAATACAACCCAAACCTCAACATCATGTCTAGAGGATCTCATTAGATGGTCTACTTCCTGAGTAAAAATATTGCCAAGTGGGCTGATCATAGCTGCCAAGATTGTTATTATAAAGCAATGATTCTCAACCAAGGTAATTTTGCCCCCTACCCAGGGAATATTTGGTAATATATGAAGACAATTTTGGTTGTCGTAACAGGGGAGTGCTACTAGCATCTAGTGGGTAGAGGCCAGGGATGATGCTAAACATCATACAATGCACTGAATAGCCACCCATAACAAGGAAGTGTCTGGTCAAAATGTCAGTGGTGTCATGGTTGAGAAAAACCTATCATAGAAAAATATTTAGCACGAGCCAGTACAGGATGACTGAATCAGGACCCCTCCGTCTCAGGTTCTGCTGATTTTGCCATTCAGGACAACTCAGGAGCTTTTTTCCTGTATAATTCATTTGAAAGGTGAATATATTCAAAATTCATAATGTAGATCACATTATGAATATGCTTTGCTACCTCAAATGCACTCTATATTTGCTCAACAGGCCTTCTGTAGAAACTAAAGTTATAACATTTGGTGAAATTATATTAACTGACCGGAGAGACCCCTTCATTTTATTTGAAAACAAGTATGTGAGTTGGGAAGGAAATACAAGGCAAGAATTCTTTCAAACTTTGTTTTAACGGTTCTATAAAGAAACCCCATGTAGTGAATTCCCTGGGAGTCTGAGACCCTTTTGATTATATGGTGTTTGGAATAAAATAAAACAAATCCCATGTTATTTTATTCTGACCTGAAAATGATTTCTAAATGATCGGCTTGGGTGTTCTTTCCCTCTACTTATTGCTGTGTTCTTCCATTTGAATTACTGCTCAGCATCACCTCAGAAGCAGGCTGAATATTGGCCAATTGCAAGAAGACAGCCTCATATTGAGATGATAGCAGCTCTCCTCACACTTTCCCTGTTCGTGGGCCTGGCCATTATAAGAACCAAAAGATGGAGTCAGGACTCAACATTCAAATGGTGTATTTAAAGCACACAGTGAAGTATATTGTGCAAATGCAAATGAACAGAAATATGGCATTGTAAGAGCTCAGCCACTTGTGCAATTAGGAAGGAAATCAGGATTGTTAAGTGCAGCATCCAGCAGAGTACTCAATTCTGCACACAGAAAAAAAAAGAAAGTTTAAAGAAATATTGTGGTGACTTGGATCTTTGGAGAGTTTAAATCCCAAATATCTGAGATGCAACCAGTGTATAGGTAACCAAGTCATACCGCACCTGACCTTCTGCCCTCAACAAACAGTTCCCCAGTGAAATTCTAAAAGGCACAAATTCTGACTTAAGTTGTGTTTTGCCCCATTCAATGAACCATCTGTGGTTCTAACTCAATAGCTTCCAAAGTCATTTTCCCACCATAACAACCTTATCATTGAAGGTACACGGAGGCCAGCAAGGAAGCTCTCTCCTCAGGGCATTTGGATTGTTTTTAGGAGCTCAATGTAAAAATACTGGTTAGAAAGAAGCAGGAAAATATTAAATTTCTGGAATTTCATCATTCTATGTGAGATAGCACTAAGCAAACAAAGACACCTGGTGGTTAGAACCAGAGACCTCATTTTATATTAATTCATTTATCTAGTAGAAAAATGCCTAAGAAAGGGATAGAGGCCTGGTGGGTGTGGCTTGGTGGTTGAGTGTTGACCTATGAACCAGGAAGTCATGGTTCATTTCCCGGTTATGGCACATGCCCAAGTTGAGGGCTCCATCCCCAGGAGGGGGCGTTCAGGAGGCAGCCAGTCAATGATTCTCTCTCATCATTGATATTTCAATCTCTCTCCCTTGCCTTTCCTCTCTGAAATCAATAAAAAAATATATTTTTTAAAAAGAAAAGGATAGCAGACATTTTCAGGATGGCTCTAAGGAAAAAAAAATGATAAGTGATATTTGTTATCAGAAAACCTACTCCTCCCTTTGTTCTCCACTTCCCTCTGCTGCCAGAATGCACCATGTGCAGCCGCCCTCCCTCGAGAACATACAGCTCATGCACATAATCCTTTATAATACTTTTCTCTCCAATCACACTGTCAGAATTTTTATATACAGCCTTCAGATCCACAATTCATTCAGCAAAGAATGATTAAGCCAACATTTATTGTGAGCCTAGGTCTTCCTGGGCTCTTCTAGGTGATAGGATTACAAAGATGAGTAAGCCACTCTCTGATACTGAGGCACTCACATCTAAAGGAAGAGGCGGGCCTGTAAATAAATAATCATAACATAACATATCCCATGTGCTGAAAGAAAGACACTTCAAGGTACAGTGGGAGTATAGAGGAAGGCGGTGACATCTTCAAAAAGTGACAGCGCTTGAGCTGTTTCCTGAAAAATGAGTGGCATCTAGGAGGGAGTGGAGCAGAGAAGTGGTGGGAGAGACATTCTAAGTGAAGAAACAGCAGGGTCAGACACAGATGCATAAGGAGGCCAATGTTTGAAGTATTTAAAAAAAAACATGAAGCATGGCTAGAGCAATGATTTTCTACCAGCAGGGAGCAGGAAGAGACGGTAGTATCAAATCACCTATAACAAACTACATGCCCCATCAAAAAGCACAGCCAGAATCCAGGATGCAGGAGAGGTAAACTGAAAAGAAAGATAAGAAGAGTTGCCCTAACCGGTTTGACTCAGTGGACAGAGCATCGGCCTACGAGCTGAAGGGTCCCAGGTTTGATTCCAGTCAAGGACATGTACCTTGGTTGTGGGCACATCCCCAGTAGTGGGTGTGCAGGAGGCAGCTGCTTGATGTTTCTCTCCCATCTGATGTTTCTAACTCTCTATCCCTCCCCCTTCCTCTCTATAAAAGATCAATAAAATATATTTTAAAATAAAAGATTAGAAAAGTAGGTTGAACTAGATAATACAACGATTTAATCACTGCCAAGTCATTAGTAATATGCTTTCCTTTTATGTTTTTTTTATTTTCTACAACTAATACATATTCAGAGAAATATCTTACTCTTTGGGTGGGTATGGTAAGTGATGCAGACTTCACAATTTCCTCATTTTCTATGGCAGCACAGGAAATAACATCAATTAAGGTGGCATAAAAGGTACAGAGGAGAAACTAGGGGTCTGGAGAGTGCATAAAAATACATAATTAGTTTTCGGATAATTCAACATTGACTATTGGGAAACTTTTTTTCATCAAGTTTATTAGCCTTATGAATAGTCAGACACAGATAAGTTAAGGAAACATCACTAAAACATGTCAAACTGGAATGGCTAAATTAAGCACCTGCGTATGGAGTTTAGGGAATAATCCCAGGGACATATTATATACATACAATATTTCCTCCTGTGTTGTCAAAGAAAAATCTTACTTCTTCATATAAACTTCTTTCTGATCTCTCAGGAGGGGGAGGAAATAATCTCAATTGACTATCTAAATCTTTCCTGTAAAGTCTTTCTGGTCTTACTGATGTCAAAACCAATAGCAAAGCAAATTTATATGGGAAATAAATCTACATAAGAAACACAAGTTGGGAAAGATTGATAGATGCCTGGTCTCAGATTTTTGGGGGGAATAGTTCCTAAGACCCGAGGCATATAAATTGGTATTAGTCTCCCAGGCACAGTAGGGTGAAGGCTAGAGGGCTCTCCTTATCGAATATTAGTTAAATACCTCAGTCTGCTCAACTGAAACCTCAGTTTGTGAGGAGGGAAATTACAGATTGAAAAATGTTCTTTTTCTAAAAGTCTGGTTGTGATGTTCAGTGAAATGATAAATGAATAGGTTGTTACTAGCAAACTACAGTAATTAGGCCATTCCTCATTTCTTTATTGGAGGCAGACCCAGATGTTTAATCTTCATTATGTGATCATTTAATTTTAGCAAAGTATCACTATTGGAAATATTATACATTAACTTTCCCCCCTCCCCTTTTTTAAAGGTGGTGATGAAGGGAAAACAAAAAGCTTATATCGTGTCTGGATTTTTAGGAGAAATAGGACCTTAATTTTAAATTTTATGTAATATTAGTACATCTTTTTCTAATTTTTATAGTAATATTAAGTGATGTTATGGTAATATTGTAGAAAATATGAAAAACATAAGATATTAGGAAAATTAATATAATCACTCACCATTACACTTTCCTAAGAAAACCATCATTGTTAATACCTTGGCACATTTTCTTTCAGCTTTTTTTTCTTCGGGATTTTATTTTATAATATTCACAAAATAACAAGATATAAACTATTATCAGACACACAGAGGCATGTCAATGAAAGCAGCAAAATATGATTATTTTAAAACAATTTTGGGAAACTTAGAAAGCATTTTCATACTAATCACTGATCGGGAATAGCCACAATTAAGAATTAAGTTTTCCTTCTTATCTTTGTGCCTGAAATCAACTAGGGGAAATGAATAAACAAAATTAACAACTTTCAATAAATAAATATCTTCAAAGAGCTTGAATCCTTAATTTCCCCAAATAAGAGATTTGTGATCTAAGCTTATTCTTTTCAACTTAATGCATGGACTCTTCCATGGGCTGGTAAAAAGCAGTTCAGTAGCCACATCTTCCATCCTCGATGATAAGACCTCCTGCAATAGGATCAATAAGACCTGCTTTCATAGGACTTTTTTCTTATCCCATAACCTCAAAAATCATTTTGTGCTGCAATGATCACTACAGGGAGGAAAATAAAGAGACGTTGAATCTATCAAAGTTTTTCGTAGTGTGGCTGGTTTATTTCAGGCCATCACAGCGTGGTGGTTAACAGCTCTGGAACAGCCAAGGGATGGAAGCAGAGGAAAAAAGAAACTGAAAGATCCTCTTCTTTCTTTATAGGGACCTTCAAAGTTAAAGGGGAATGAGATTCATCTTCCAGGCATTTACCACCCAATTTGGCATTGGGAATTTCTCTTTTTTAAATTACTTTTAGAGAGAGAAGAAGAGAAAAAGAGAGAGAAACATCGATTTGTTGTTCCACTTATTTATGTATTCATTGGTTGCTTCTTGTATGTGCCCTGACCAAAGACTGAACCCACAACCTTGACGTATAGGGAAGACACTCTAACCAACTGAGCTACCAGCCAGGGCTGAACTATGGGAACTGTGAATAAGTGATATAAAAAGGAAGATCCACGTCCAAATTAGTTTGGGAAACCAGTAAGCAAATTTATTGTTTATATTATTTTCCTGGGATTTTTCTATGCCATATACACTATGAGTCTCCCAGAGAGGCCTGCAGCACATGGTGTTCCCCAAATTTATATTCTAATATTTCCTCTTCTCTGAGTTCCATAGAACTCATTTTCAGAAATAATTATTTTGTATGTTTCTTAACACCCAGAGTTGAGTTCCAGAGTTGATTCCTTTTAATGTGACTATCAAGGTCTTACTTATAAATACAAAGTCATAATTATAAAGTACTTAGATGGCATGAAACTTTGCAGCATAGTATTTGAGAAAATATCTCTGAACTTAAAATCACTGGTGTAGGTTCAAGTGCTGTGCTAACACTTTAGGTTTATAACCTTGTGGATCTTAGTTTCTTTCCCTGTAAAATGGAAGCACAAGTCTTGCCTAGATCACAGGACTTCCATGAGGGTAAACTGAAAGCTCTTCAGGAAATAGAGACTGCATAAAAACGTCTGGGAGCTACTACAATGGTGACGTGTGCCTGCTTCAACCCTAGAATGAGTGCTCTTTGTCAGTTGTTTCAAACAAGCTATAAAGAAAGACTCTGTGTCTTTGTCAGCAGCTTTCTTTCTGAATTTCTATCTCTGTACCTTTGGTAAAAGATAAACTAAGGTATATTAAACATCCTATATAATAAAGCCCTAATGTGCAAATCAAGTGAACTGCTGAACCACCTGTGGAACAACTGGTCACTATGACATGCACTGACCACCAGGGAGCAGACGCTCAACGCAGGAGCTGCCCCCTGGTGGTCAGTGTGCTCCTACAGGGGGAGCGCTGCTCAGCCAGAAGCCAGGTTCATAGCTGGTGAGCACAGCAGGGGGATCAGGCCTAAGCCGGCAGGCAGACATCCCCCAAGGGGTCCTGGACTGAGAGAGGGTGCAGGCTGGGCTGAGGGATCCCCCCCCCCCCGCTCCCCAGTGCACAAATTTCATGCATCGGGCCTCTAGTTTTAAGAATTTATCTGAGCAACAATCTGTTTGAAATGGGCAGAAGCACTTAAGAGCATTCAGCCAACAGGAGCCACGAGAAAGACTTCTATAAAGTGCAGATGCAAAGAAAAGAAATTACTTGGTTGGCTATAGCTTAAAGCCTAGTTGGCTGTGGATTGGTTGTCCTTAGTGTTTTTATTCATAACCTTTACACATGTATAGACTCAGATTTTGGTTTGCTCTTAGGTAGACCACCATGGCATTACAGTCACCTCAATCTGATGGCCTCTTTGTTTAACTATTTTAACACATTACAGTGCATTTTTTCTCTTAAATTGTTTTCTGTGTTCTTATCTCATTTCCAATAACAGACCAAGAACTCTTTGTAGGCAGAGCTGGGGCCTAATATTTCCCTTGATTAAGAGACTGATGGTATAATATTCAAAAAGAAAAGATCATCAATATAGTAGTTCTCCCATAGACAGCATGTTCATTGATGCAGATGTACATACTCAAAATCAGAAGATGGAAGACTAATAACTATAAACTGCTTCTGTTAGGATATTTACATCCATAATATTAGTCAAAATGGTCAAACCATCTAACCTGTCAATACAGCACTGAAGGTAGGAAAGCTTTATGACTGAGAGAGTTGATTATCAAAAAGAAATATACCCAGCGAACCCAAGGGGCAAATCAAAAGAGGTCAGAAGTAGAAAATACGATGCATGTTGATAAATGTACTCTCTCCAAACAAATAATACCTAAGTTAATTTCATAATAGCTTTACTACATTTTAAATATGAGACCAAGAATTAAAAAACTGTATTTTTCCCAATTCTACAGGGTGTCCCCCAAAAAAATGTATTCACAATTACCAGTTGACAGTTCAACTGATGTTTCTTTCTTTTCAGATTTAACCCACTGGAATTAATAATTATTCCAAGTGTGTATACATTTTTGGATTCGCCTTGTATTTGCAGTTAGAGAAAGAGTGCCATCAGACTGTATGCAGGCAAAACTCTATTTGAATTTCTTTGGCTTAAGTTATAATCTAGCACAGGCTTTCTACAGACAGTAGTCGTGCTCCCTATTATGTGAGCCAGTCCTCCTCAAACCTTTCTTCCAAAACGCCCTAACTGAAAGGCAAGTGTGCTTATTCCTGGAACCTGAGAACCCATCTCTGAAGCAGTTCAGCACAAATATGAAATTTCCTTCAAGTTTTGTATTTTACTATCTTCAAATGCAGGAAGTTGTCCAATGTATTCATAATACATTTGCATCTGTTTTAATATAAAATTAATAAATATATTTCTTATCATCAAGGAAGGTGTGCCATGTGTCCATGGTATGCCTTGCAGTACCATCTGCATGTGCTGAATGTGAGCATTCTAGTGAGGATCGGAGCCCAAACTTCAATTTTAGCAATCTCATTAAGCCCTTTCATGTTATCCAAAGATTACAACAATTTAAAAAAATAGCTTCCTTGAGAAAGAGAATATTGTAAATTCACACATGAGTTTCATGCAATAATAAAATAACTTATTTTAATATGAGAAACCATAGAGCAGATAAAGAGCCATTGTGGCGAGGCTATAGTGTGACTTCACGCTCTGAGCAGAGTACATTAACGTAATGAAGCTAATGTTTCCACATTGAATTGAGAAAATTTCTTCTTAATGGTTTTCTTCTTATTGTAACTTAAATTTATGTCAAGAAGCCTTACATTTCCCTAAGGAAACATGTTCAAGTTTTTTGCCTTCAAACTTCATCGATATACAAGCCCTCTCAAGTCCCACTGTGGGAAGGCAAGCATTGTGTTTTGCTTTTCAAGAAAAAAGAAATTCTTGCGCTGTTTGCTCAAGTCTACAACCATTTGACATAGATGCTTAGGCCAACAGTATCTGACTATGGTATATTAAATGCTATTTATAAAAAGTAAAGCTATGCTAATGTGCCTATCTGCTCCTTACTGCCTAACAGTATTAAAGATTAAAGCCAATTGTTTTGTAAACTGAAGAGGCTATAATAATTTCTTGGGAAGTGCTCCTCGTCAGCATTCCAGATAAGGTTGCTATTAAATTTTTGCTGCTATGGATGGCTGGCTTGGACCATTATAGACTTAAATTGAGTTGCTGTGGTGGTTATATAATAAAATGAAAGAGCCTGTGGCCTATAGTTATGTGGTGTACCATTTAAAGAATTGGTACCACCACCTGATTTATAAAAAAAATGGATCTGTTTGTATTATAGTTGCAAGCTTCTGAATGTCTCAAAGTGATTTAGATGAAATATCCAAAGAATTCTCATGTATATCAAAGACAAATAGCAGTTTTGCACTAACCTGCTTTCAGTAATCATTGAAACTTACTGGGTGATTACAGGATATAGCAGATTCATGGTTCTTTTTTTTCTCTTGTTAATTTAATTATATATTGCTCTGAAGTGAGGGTAGTCAAGAACCTGGATTTTTTAATAATCATATAAACTACTTGTTCAGATTAAAGAATGGTCATTTTGATCTGTTCATTCTAACAGAGCATGTTATTTGAGAATCCTCATACTGCCTTGAGATGACTACACATTATTTTAATTCTTAAGTGGGCCAAAAGCTTAGCAAAAAAGATAAAAGATGACATCAAATTTCTTAGGTTTAATTCTTCTTTCTTTCTAATAAAAAACAAAGAAAATTACAACTATCACTTTTATGGGGAGAAATAATTTTCTTCTGCCTTTCCCAGGTTTGTAACATCTCAGTTCACTACCTAATTCTAGAGAAGCAGGTTAGGCACAATTTTAAAATACTTATTTATAAATATTACCTTTATTCTCAAGGTGTTTTCTCTTTCTCCTTAGCTTTAAAAAAATACTGTACATAAATACAGCAATGTTTTTCTTATTACATGTCTATCAACAGAAACGTAATAGTTTTGTTACTATTTTAAGATCAGAAATTCAAGAAAACTGAATTTAAGAACTCAACAGATGGACAGATTCAGTGATAATGCAGATCTTGGCCATCTCCAATCCATGGCAATATAAATTGCTTTGTTAAACCTCCAAGTCAGCAGTATTTGACTAGCATGACAATTTTTTCATTTATAGTTTTCTCTAAAAATTGAAAAACTCATGCATTTTGAATTGATCCAATAGCTCAAGAATACCTGAAATGCTAATCATTATCCCTTTTCTGGGTCCTTCAATCACACTGCCTATTCTGCTTCTCTGGGAGAAATATGTTTTCCTCTCCAATGTATCCTTATCTTTATCTGTGTGCTTCAAACTATAGAGAGAGGACTTAAATGCTTAGAGAGTTTGCTTTATTATGTGGCTCTATTAAGTCTAAGAATGCTGCAATCACAAATAGCCCTCTGAAGATGCTGTATACCTAAGCAGACACATTTTTTTCAGTGATGAAAAGCAATTTATGGCTTTTTCCATTGCCCCAGAAGTCCTTCAGAAAATGGCACTTACAAGAATAATGTTATAGCATGCAATCAAAGAAGATATGTTTTAAAGATTAACTGAGCTGTCCAGCAACCTGCAGCCATGACAGCTCCTCATGGTCAACACACTGAGAAATGGCAGTGCCTTTGGGAGCATAGCCCATCAAATGAATGGGGCACCCAGCTGGAGCATGATGTTGGGGAGTGGGCATCTATGGGGCAGTGTCTGCTTTTGGGAGTACAGCAAGGTGTCTTGTTCAGGTCTTCTGAATCCTGTGTTGTTTCACCTTTTCACCAGAGTAATTTTTTAGAAAAACGCGGTCTTCTGCTATCCAATCAGTCTGCAGAAGATGAAACCCTGTGCAGGGTTAGGAAGACAGGCAAATCCCAGACTTCTGTATTTTGGAGACTCTTCCTAACCAATGACCCAAGTTATACCTTCAGGATTTAGTTTTCAAGGTAAGTTATTTAGGCTAAGTGCTAAGATCTGGGTCACTAAATTCGAGTCATGGAACTGAAATTAGTAGCCAAGTGGAGTTTTATGTATGAGAAGGCTGCTCTTCTGTAGCCAGTATCAAGAGTATTTAGAAATCAAGAAAATTTAGAAAACTAATTTCCATGGACTTTATTTTTTCCATTAATCAACAAATCCAACTTGAACTAAATATTTGGAAAGAAGGTTGTATCTGTATGGTTTCTGTGCTCAGGCAATATACTAATGATGCATAATTTATGGAATGCAACACAATATAAAATTATTTTAGTCAAAAAATACTTTTAGAATAAAATAAGAGCCTGTGCCAGAAGAATGATAAAAATATCAAAGACTTACATACTGTTTGCTGTTCTAAGCATTTTATGTATATAAAGTTAAGTATATAAAATAAGTTTTGCAATTATCCTCATTTCAAAGATGAGGAACTAAGACATAGTGCTGAGTAAAGACTCTCAGCTAGGGTTGGTGAAGCAGAGATTTGAACTCCAGAGTCTGTGTTTGAACCCTCTGCTATAAGTAAACTAGGTTGATAAGGAGGAGGTAAAGGTAAGATGAGTCAGTTAAAGCAGGGAAAGTAAGGTGAGACTATGAGGTCACAAGGTTGGTTGTAGTAAAATGAGTAAGTAATGATTCTGAATGACCATGAAGTAGCCAGTCACTGGAGAATTACGAATGCCCTATTGAATTGAGAACCATTTGATTAGAAAGACATTATGTATTCCAGGGCATGTGAATTATGTAATTTAAGAAAATACATTTTAGCAAGGTAAACTATTATAAGAGGGGGCTATTTTGAATGTAACCAAATATGCAATCAGTTTGTAAAACAATTTGACATTGCCCTGTAAAGGTAAACATTCACATACTCTATAATTCAGCATTTCCACCAATAGCATAAATCCTAGAGAAGCCCTTGTGCATGAGTATCAGTAGGTATATAGCACTATCTGTTTACAATAGCAACATGCTTAAAATAGAATCAAATGCTTTTCAGTGGAATGAAAAAATAAATTGTAGTGTATTCACATAATGAAGTATTACACAGCAGTAAAAAATGAATGAACTGAAGCTACACTCAACAAAATAGATGAATTCTGGTAACATGGAGTTAAAGCAAATCCAAAAGCCTTCATATAACATTAGCATTTTATAAAAGCCTTGAACAAATAAAATACATATATGTGTGTGTGTATACACACACATATATATACATATATATACATATATGAAAAAACTATTTTAAAAAAAGGAAGATAAATTAAAAATTCAGTTCAACAGTCATATCTGCTGAAGAAACAGAGACAGTTTTCATATCTGATGGGGAGACAGAAGTTTGGGATAAGATAACACAGATATATGATGCAAGTTACTTTCAATGATCTATTCCTTGAGTTAAGTGGTGGTTTAGTGAGTGTTCATTATTTTATTAATAAATAAATACAGAAAGAAAGAACACTCAGAATTAACCACATAAAAAGGGAAAAGAAACGAAACAAAAGGAAAGGAAAGGAAAGGAGAGGAGAGGAGAGGAGAGGAGAGGAGAGGAGAGGAGAGGAGAGGAGAGGAGAGGAGAGGAGAGGAGAGGAAAAGAAAGGAATGGAGAAATAAAGCAAGAAGAGAAATCCAGCAAAGAAGGTTCCAGGAAAAGAGTGAAGATGAAAATGGATGTCACCGAAGCATATCTCCAGCTCTTAGAATCTTCTATTTCCAAGTTCAGTCCACTCTCTATCCTTCCATAATTGGTTTTCTATAAGCAAATAGCCCCTTGATCAAATCTTCCATATTTTTATATTGTTTACTACACCCAACTCAAGACTAGGCAAGTGGTATATCCTCAAAATTATAAGGAAAATGAATAAAATTGAGTGGAAAAGACACCAAAAGGCTAGACAATGCAGATGGGCCTCACAAATCACTGTCTTCTGCCCAATGGGTGTAGCTCAGTGGTTGAGCATCAACCTATGAACCAGGAGGTCACAATTCAATTCCTAATCAGGGCACATGCCTGGGTTGTGGGCTCAATCCCCAATAGGAGGTGTACAAGAGGCACCTGATCAATGATTCTCTCTCATCATTGATGTTTCTATCTCTCTCTCCATCTCCCTTCTTCTCTCTGAACTCAATAAACACACATTAAATTTTAAAGAAATAAATCACTGTCTTCCAACTCAGAATTCCCTTCTACAACACTCTGACATTGTACTTCTGCTTTAATACAGCCAGTAATGAAAAAAATCACTATTTTGAGATAGTTGGTTTCATTGTCAAACAGATAAAATTATTAGAATGGTCTTCCTTATAGAGATCCCAAGTTGTTGACTTTAAGTAATAGATCATCTCTGTAGGAGAATGAAAAGCAAGTTTATTCCCTGTCCCATAAACTGCCTTTCAAATATTGAAGAAAAATATAAAACCATTGTAACTTGCCTTTTTTCAAACATAAGTTTTTTCTAATCTTTATAACATGATTTCCAGGCCCATTTCTTCCTTCTCACCCAGTCTCTCCAGACAATAACACTCTCATTAAAGCACAGTCCCCAGAAAAGAGTTCAATTCTCCAAATGAAGCTTGGCCAGTGCAGAGTAGAAAAGACTTAATAAATCTTCTCTTTAACCTGAAATCAATACTTTTAAATTTGCCATGTGTAAAGGGGTAGGCTTTGGACCTATGAAGAAAGAAACCAGAGTTTAAGGATAGAAGAAAAAAGTTTTCTTTTCCTCACAAGAATCATTCTATAGATATCATAAAAATAACATACTATACCTGTAAAGCATTTTAGAATCCATTAAATGTTTTAATGTACATTATCAGACTTATTCTTTGGGGAATTCTCATGGTCAAGTGTTAGTATTTCCATTTTTCAGATGAGAAAACCAAAATAATGGAACAAATAAGAGATGGAGTTAGAGCTAAAACTCATGTAATCTCACCATATAGTCTAGCACACTTTCTATGATAGTATGTTGCTTCAAATAATCAAATAATCATTAAGTGACTGACCTCCCTCTAAACAACAAACTAGGAAACAAATTTTGCAACAGAAACCAAAATACATTGATTTTAAAATCAATAAGAAAAACACTGAAAATCCAATAGAACACTGGACAATGAATTCATCTGTCAGGTTAAAAGAAACACAAATAGCCAATAAACACATTTTAAAATGCTCAATTTGACTCAGAGTTTTAGAATACAAATCAAAACATCAGCAGGCTATCATTTTTCACTAATCAAATTGGCAAAATTAAGAAAAAATTGATAATGCACAATGTTGGTGAGAGTGTGAGGCAATAAAGTATTTAACAGTGACAGTCAGTTGATTATCCTAAACCTGTTTGTCCCCCAAATAAAATATAGACTTGAGAAAACCAAAAATTATTTCAAGAAGAAATTGTGATTAAATTTCGATTAAAGTGTCCAATAAAATATGTAGTTTAAGGGATGTAGAATATTGCCTTTTAAAAAATGAGAGGAGCCCTAGACAGTTGCTCAGTGGTTAGAGTTTCTGCCTCAGGACTGAAGGGTCGAGGGTTTGATTTCTGGTCAAGGGCATGTACCTCAGTTTCGGGTTCACTCCCTGCCCCCTCCAAGAATGGTCCTCTAATTTACATATATGCATCTCTTTTATATTCTGAGAAGGGAGTCTCATATGTAACTAACCCCAGAACTAAAACTTTTTTTTTGTACTGGATTTAATTCCAAAGATATAATAACTAATATGATTGGATATTTCAGTGGCCTCACATATTGCAATTTAGAATGTCATATGGCTACAGTTCTTAATTCTACTATAAGTGCCCTTTCTTTTCAGCTTAACTGCATGACCAATTAAATACTCTGCACAAAGGCAAGGTGACTCTAGAGGGAAACATGCAATTATGTAGTTTCCAAGTAGTAATCATCTTAAATTAATCGCTGTTATATGGAAGTTTTGATCACACCAAACAATATTTACAATTGCAACTCAATTCCGAGATATCCCCTTACTCTGCGTAGCTATCTAACTATCTATTCAGTCATGCCTTCTCATGTTTGCGAAACATATATGACTCATGGTACAGTTAAATGAGTGTTTCATTAACTCCAAAGAGAGTGTGGAAGAAAGAACCTATGGGTACTTTTAAAAAAAATACACTGGCTCTCCTTATGTCCACTTGGGTTAACATTTCTGACTTTCACTATTGGTAAAAATAGTGTTGTTATTGGTATAACCTCGTCAAGAAAATTACATATTCGTTTTCCATGCTTTTCTCAAATCCTCCATCTTATAAAAGATCTAAGATCCTGTCCCATTTAAACAATGAGTCAACTCAGCCATTTTTTAAGTCTCTCAAGATAGTGATTTGACTGTGTTCCCTTTTTCCCACTAAAATAGAAACGTTTGAAAGTAAAGGCTGGGACTTATTATCAAAGATCCTTTGTAGTTATTACACACAGAAACTTTGTGCCTCTGATGCCTATCACAAATTTAATAAGAAGATATAATTACTGCAAATAGTTCCCTGCTTGAAACCAATGCCCATTTCTATTACATCTCTTTGAAATAACCATTTGTACCTGGCCAGTATTGCTCAGTGGTTGGGCACCGACTCATGAACCAGGAGGTCACAGTTCAGTTCCCGGTCAGGGCACATGCCCAGGTTGCAGGCTAGATCTGCAGTAGGGGATGTGCAGGAGGCAGCAAATTGATGATTCCCTCTCATCATTGATGTTTCTACCTCTCTCTCCCTCTCCCTCTCCCTCTCCCCCTCCCTCTCCCTCTCCCTCTCCCCCACCCTCTCCCTATCCCTCTCCCTCTCCCTCACCCTCTCCCTCTCCCTCTCCCTCTCCCTTTTCTTCTCCCTCTCTCTCTGAAGTCAATTAAAAAAATTTTTTTTTTTAAAGAAAGAACCACTTGTGATGAAAACACCACCCAGGAGCACTCACTCATGAGAAAGCACTGGGACACGTGTGCAATCAAATGATATCTGTCTGGGATACTTGTCTGGGTCCCTGACATTCTCTGCTGTCAGATGGCCAGCATTAACACCAACATACATGAAAAGACATAGCTAAGCTCCAAACTCCAAACTCTCACTCCTCAGCAGTGTTTATCTAGTTTTCATACCCTAGAAAGAAAATGCATTCATTCAGCATGATGAGATTGAGGTCAATTTGATTGCCAAACTTTTCAGGGTTGGTGTTTTACCGTTCAAGCTGTTCAAGATTAGAATCTCCCCAGCTCTTCAGAGTTGCACTATTTTCAAGCAAAGAAAAAAGCTTTTACCATTATTTTTTTAGAGAAAATAGCATTTGGTTGATACCCACACCTCTCTGTCTCATCTGAACCCAACTTTCCTCCTGCAAATCAGTTCTCTTCATAGTCAGGGCATTTCTGTTTATTCCCCCTTATCCTCTACTTCCACATCCTCTGACCCCTTTCTCCTAGAGGGTTAAAAGTAAAGGAGACCATATCCCACTTAGAACCCCAGAACAGGGGACTGACAGAGTTGTCACAGCTCAGCAGTGAGACATCAGGCATCTTGGAATCTAAAAAAGTGGATGGAAATTTTTATGAGTCGCTGCTTTTAACCATTGAGGGAAGGCAGAGGTAGGTGGGTGAGTGAGAAGAGATCAACCAACGAACTTGTATACCTATATGCATAACCCATGGACACAAACAATAGTGTGGTGAAGGCCTGGGGCAGGGAATAGGGGCAGACCAGAAGGGGGTCAATGGGAAAAAGGGGACACATATGTAATACTTTGAACAATAAAGATTTAAAATAAAAAAGTTACATATAGACAGCAAACAAAAATAAATAAGTAAAATAAATGTCTCAATGACATGAAAGAAATGTGTATCTGTATATTTGTGAGTAGAGTTTCATGCATTGTTGCATCCAAAGTGTCATTTTGGTGAAGGTTAAAGGGGTCATATATTAGTGGCTAGGTTAAGTCAAAAGATATTTATGAGTAAATATTTCTACTTCCCAAATATTAGGGAGAGTGAATGGACAGGATAATGAAGAAAAATATCAGCAATAATATATAATAGAAGTTATATGGACAGTACCACTTGTTAAGATGCCAAAGATTCTTCACAGGCCCCCATGACTCAAACTGTGCCAAAGGATTGTTTACCCATAGAAATGAAGGGAGGTGCTTAAATCTTTAACTCACAAGTGAAACTTGAAGGTAACTGATAGCACATATTCCTCATATCCAGAAATGTAATAATTAAGTGATTATATATCCAAGATTCTCTGACAAACATCCTTTCCAGCTGCTGGTCCAGTTCCTTCAGGATCTATAACTAATTCCAGAACCATTAGTGTGTGGTCCCTGAGTCACAGGCACTCTCCACTCCTCAAGTTTCTAATTAGAAAGGCTTAGCTAACCCAGTAACCATCCTTGCCTAACAATTTCTCAGAATCCCCTTGTCCTTACACAGCACACATCACTGTGCTTCTCCCTAGATTGAGTTTGCTAAAATCTCCTCAATGCAGACAAATCAGACTATTTCCTAGAAAGTTATTTGTAAAGGTCTATCTAGGAGCTACTACAAATTTTCAATGGAAAGGGATGAAGATTAGATAGGCAGATCAATTGATAGATTGATTAACTGTCTGACTGATGTTGTTCTTGCCCTTTCTTCAGGGTAAAGAGATCTCAGCTTTAATCATCCAATCCAGTCTTGGAAATCACTTTCAAAATAAATTCAAGAAAATCACATCAGTTTCAAAAAATTGTATTTTCTTCAAGCACAAATACCAATACTGCCTTCCCAGGCAAACCAATTTCCCAAATATCAGAAGAATTTTGCCTGTGCTTTACATTCTCCTGCCCCAACTCAAAGAGGAGGTTTTCATGAATGCAATTCCCAAATGTTATACATTTCTCAGAGGCCCACTGTTTATTTGAGCAGTTGAACACGGAATCCAGAGTTTTGCTTTTTATATTTTCCTCATAAGTGATCTAATTAATTTCCTGTCTCTGGATAGTACAATTTCATAAACCAACCCCCAAAGAGAGAGATCTGCTGTTTTCCCTGGAATCTCAAGAATGAAATCAACATCCACTTGATAAGAATGAGAATATTAATAAATGAAACCACAAAACTGCAACACCCACTGGGAGCAGTGCATTGCCCAGCAAAGTTATTTCACAAATGAAGAACCAAAGGGCAGTCAGTCTCAAGTACCAGAGGATAGTCCTGATGAAAGCCACATGACGGAGGAATTCACAGCTCAAGAGGTTATCAAAATTATCTGGGGACTACAAAAATGTATAAAACCTGAGTGCTTCTCCAGACCTACTGACCCAGATTCTCAAAAGTGTGGCTCAGGAATACAGAGTTTGTAATAGCTGCTCCGTGATTCTGATGACCTGCCATTGGAACAGTGGTTCTCAACGTGTAATCCCCAACCATCAGCAGCAGCATTAGAAACGCAAATTACTGGGCCCCACCACCAGCCCACAAATCAGAAATTCTGGGGATAGGGCCCAACAAGCCACCTGAGCTTTAGCAAGACCTCCAGGTGACTCGGATGCAGCTAAAGTTTTGAGAATTATTGATCGATTAAGCCCTAGCCAAAAAGAACCAAAGGATTTCATCCTTATCTGGTCCTTTTGCAATTTGGAAGAAATTTAAAGGTAACTAATTTCACTTTCTAGGGGTTCTGACAGTAAATATTTATGGAGGGAGCAAACAGAGTGTAGAACTGTAGGAAAGAGATGACACCTGAAGCCACAATGCCCAAGATGCTTAGAAGATTTCGTGCCCAGCAATAGGCAAATCCTGCACATGAGAGAGAATATATTAAACATGAGTAAATGGGGAACTTCAGTTTCCTGACACTTGCAGAAACAGTTTAAAGAGCTTATAACAATATCATCTAGGTTAAAGGGATGAACTTAACTAATTTATTGTTTTATTTATGTGAGTTTTTGCCCATCTAAACAGAAAAAAAAAATCTTTTTATAATGCTTGTGTTATTGTCCTTCTCCCCACTTCCTTCTGTTTCTGCAAAGTATCGCACGTGTATCTTCTTTCCAAGGCTATTCTTACCTTCCTCTCTGACCCTTGGAACTTTGAATATTTATTTAAGAATCTGAGATTTTAGAGTAGTGTTTGTCACCTTATTTTCATTTTCACACCTTTTTAAAGAGGCATTTTAAAACATTTTTGTCATCTTCCTGTGATATTCCACAAACATACCATATAGGTGCTTACATATTATGTGTATAGCTGTGGTTTATACTTAAAATGAATAGGGCTCATCTTATCCCCTCCTCCCAAAGAACTCATTTGTGTCCCCTTGGGGATGACAATATCATCCCTGTGGAGGATGTACCCTTTAGAGATATAAGTTCAATTTCGTTCTGAGACACTAGATGTAGGAGATGTCCCATTCATTTTTCTGATTCAATTTAACTCCAGCCTAGCAATCCAATGAAAGCATTTGGCAGAAAAATCCAGCCTTAGTCATTCAGGGGCACATGCACATGAGGACTGGGACTGTGCTGGGAGGTGGCAGAGGGACCCTGGCTTTCAGTCCATCATGGTTGCCTCTGAGGCAGTCTTGGCCCTGCCCCCTCCAGGGACTTTTTAGGGAGCCAGAGCAGAGTTTCTCCCTCTCCTCCTGCCCCTTCCACATATCTGCCAAACACACACAAGGCACTCACGCTCCCACTATTTCTATTGTTGGGTTATTTTTCTGCCCCCTCAATCCTAGAAGTCACCTCCCTATTAACCTAGCTCCTCCTGTGCTAAGCCCAGACTTAAAAAACAAAAACCTATTATTTTAATCCCCTAATACAAGGCAAACCCGGGTCACACGTGGCTGCCCTCTGGAGGTGGGGAAGGAGCATACCCAAATACTGCCCATCCTTGGGAATAAACCCACCAGCCAGTTTATTCCTCAATGAATTTATCTTGCTTTGTCTAAGTTCCAGACTTTTCAGAGACTGAAGTAAAGCTGATTGAAAGTGACAGTTTAAAACCCTGGAGAAACTCCACCCCCAGCAGAAGTTTCAGAATTCTTGTTTCAGACTAACCCCATGCTACAGTAAGCGCACAAGATTAGCTTCAGAGGGAGAGAGTACTAATTCCAGCACCACCAATTAATACCTATGTGAGTTCTATAATCATCAGTGTGAGTTGAGAAAAATAATAATACCTATTCTAAAGGGTTATTATGGAGATTAAAAGAGAATGAAAGATAATGGGAATGGGGGGATGAGGACAAATATGTGACACCTTAATCAATAAAGAAATTAAAAAATAAAAATAAATAAAAAAATAAAAGAGAATGAAAGATAAATTCTACCACAGTGCATGGTATCGGGTAAAGGATCAATAGATCCTTATCATTGTTAGCACCAACTAAGTCCACCCACTCAAATGTGAGTTTTCTCATTTTTTTTATTCAAAGCACCTGATCAGGGAAGGATCAAGACATACTGAATGAATAAATTCACTATAAAGGTCTCCCCCTTCAACAAACAGACAAGATAGGATTTTTGTAGCTCAAACTCAAGTCACAATGGTACTAAGTGGACAGGGAGGGATCTGACTTGGAAAACAAAGTGGAGGAGTTCCTGAGTGCATACAGTGGCTGGAGGTGAAAGTGAACTAGGCTGGGCCAGGAAATAGAATTAGTTGTCTTGGGACCCACCTTTATTCACATCAAACTGTATCTGGGTGCCTCGGTAGCTTTGCTCTCATTCATTGGAGCCAAATGTCCTATCATGAGGACACTTGACCACTTTTGATCAAGGGGATGTAATGTTGCAAACTTAGAACTGGCTAGTGAGAAAGTTAACTGTGAACTGTTAACAGGTATGACTTGATATTCATCAACAGCTTTTTCTAGAAACTTTCCAACTTTTGACTTGCTGTATTGCTCTCTTATACCTGATTCAGTCAGCAGGGAATAATTAGCAACCCTGCCACACAGGAACAGAATGTGCAGACTTGAGTTGATGTTGTGCTTAATGAGCCTATTTAAAAAGTTACAAATCACCCAGCCTCCCATCAGCCTCCACTTAGCACTTTCTCATGCAGAGTACAGCAAAAATCAGAGCTCATACTGATAGGGTAATTCAGTCTTGAAATCTACAATTTGACTCCATGCCAAGGGCCATGGGTCTATGGAAAACTAGGAAAGAAAGCAGTTTTTCCTTATTTTTTTATACCTACAATTAGTGGGAAATAAAGATCAAGAAAAACTGACAGTTGGTCACTTTATTTGACATATTTGAACAGGTAGTGTATGTATGAATATCATCCTGATCATCCTGATTTGTTAGATGGCAAGAACTTTAAAAAAAGAGACTGTCCTATAAACATCCTACTAATCTGTGAAGTCATTTTTACTTTTGCTCAAGCATTCCTGATTGGGAAATATGCTCAAAATACTCTTTCTTATGTCAGACAAAGAAGAAATTTCACATCTGCTCTCAGTTTGTTGCAATGGTGACTCTACTGGGATCCTCTTTTTAAAAGTCCAATGAGTTTTGCAGTTAGGATATGGAAGAGCCAGAGGTGGTGGCATGAGTCATCCTGGGTTGGCTCTTAAGAGACCTCCCACCTGCGAAACAGGGAAGGTTAAGTTCTTTTTCTTTCACTTTTTTGTTTTCCTTTGGTCTTCTGCCCCACTCCTTCCCCAGTTAAGCCTATTACATGCCTAATTCAAATGCCATTCTCCTTTCCAAACCTTATTTTCAGAAAACACAAGTTTTTCTCATTGAAGTAAGCAGAGAATTAGAAATGTTTGACAAAAATAGCTTTGCTGATTCGCCATTTGTAATGAATTTGATTTACCAAACCCTCTCTATGCACACATTATATGCATACACTAGCCCCTTGCTCCACCCCTGCATCACCAGCTGCCTGGATGCCTCTTCTCCTTGACACTATTCTCTCTCTCTCTCTCCCTCATGATCCTTTTGAAAATATTGTTCAATTAATGCATGCAGAGCACAAATCTTTATGCCTCATTACTGGCCATGGTAGTCACTCAACCAGAATTCACTAGCTACTCATAGAAGACTACCATAATTTATTTCTCAAATATTAATACATATTTTTAAACATATGTAAAAGACCCCCATATTTCTACATTAAAATGCCACTTTAGGGTTTAATGCACAATCACTGTACTCCAAATTACATTATCAATGTGATCCATAGTGCAATTTTCTACGTCTATCATGACTAGTAGAGCTTTATATCTTGACTAATGTTTCATCTAAATTATATAATTTGGATTAGAAATAAATTTTATGATTCTAGAAACATGTTTATGTTTTACAGGTTTGTGGTATTATTAAAGGACTTAGTCATAGTAATAATCATTTAGCAGTAACTAACCTCATAGACCACTGGATATCAACAAAAGTAAATTGAAAATATAATTTACAATATGCATGTATGATTAACTCCTGGCATGATAATAAAATGTGACAAAGTGAAAAGGAGCAAAAGAATAAACTCTATACTAAAAATAAAAATGCAAATAGTATTCTGTAAAATAAATGAAAATTTGTTGATAAACTTTTTCAATAATAGAAGAATCCTCCTAAGAGACAGAGTAAGCAACAATTACTGAGTACTCACTGCATAGCAGACACTGTTTTAAGTGTTTTACATATGGGAATACTCACATAAGTCCTATGATTTAGGATTATTATCACTATTTATCAGATGAGAAAACTAAGACGCAAAGAAAAGAAGTAACTTGCCCAAGATAATAAGGCTCATGACTAGTAGAGCTGGGATTTAAACCCAGGCATCCAGCCCTGAGGTCTGTGCTGGTAACTATTATGTCTTACGGTACTTCTACATAAAGTAATAGAGGCATGCAAAGGGCTTTTAGATGGATGGGTTTTTTTTTAAGTTTTGGTTTCTATAATATATATTCCTTTGGGGGGAAGAACAGTGAAAAAAGTCTTAAAACTAGAGAAGGTTCGAATGCAGCCTCTTTACACATGCTGAAATCTATTTTCTATAAAATATTAATAATAACTGACCTGAAAATCACTAGTAGTAAATAAATATGATAATAAGTTGAGTATGTGATTGATCCTGGTTCTTACCAAGGAAAAGTGAGTTTGAATAAGAACATATCCAACAAGCATTCACCAGAGAATTTCCATTATCTCTATTATAACACAATTCTAAAAATGTTTCTTTTATAATTTGCTTTGAAGCTATATCAAAAGCATACTACTTTTCACTCTATGAAAACAGTATGTGAAAGTTGAGCTAAATATTACTCAGGTATTTGAATTAAACTTTTCACAAAGCATATTGGAGGCCCATAGTAAAATATGAAACATTTCAATTTGCAGCATTTTTCTAAAACTTTAATAAAGTATGAAATTATTTTCATTCTATTCACAACTTCAAATAGTCAGAATGGACTAATGATATGCTGTGGTAACAACAACAACAAAAAAGCAATGACAAAAATAAAGCTTTATTTCTGCCTTATGCTACCTGCCTAACTATATCTACACCAGTCCCTTTGATAGTTGGGACTAGGGGGAATTCTACTCATTTTTGTCACCCAAGGATTCACGGATAAAGATTACACATTTTATGATTCCATCATCTCAACTAAGGTTCCAGGTTCACCAAGAGAGGGAAATAAGCATAAGGAATCACACATAGGTTGTATATGTCCACTGAGGAATGGCACTCAATTATTAAAACAAGTGCCATGGCCATTCCTAATGTCAATGCAGCAGATGCCTGAAGGAGACAATGGGAATCTTGGAGTGCACAAGTGATACCTTCCTGACATTTTTATTTTCATCAAGTTTTTAAAAGTACTTATTATGTTACATTAATTTATAGGTCTAAAGGTAAATAAATTCAGACATTTCCATTTTTAAACTTACTGTACAAACAAAATAAAAGCAAAAGCTTAGTAATTTTATAATCTTTTATATGGAAACTAGAGGCCCGGTGCACGAAATTCGTTGAGGCGGTGGGGGGTTCCTCAGCCAAGCCTGCACCCTCTCCAATCTGGGATCCCTCGAGGAATGTCCGACTGCCCTTTCAGGCCCAATCCCAGTAGGATCGGGCCTAAATGGGCAGTCGGACATCCCTCTCACAATCCAGGACTGCTGGTTCCCAACTGCTTGCCTGCCTGCCTTCCTGATTGCCCCTAACCACTTCTGCCTGCCAGCCTGATCACCCCCTAACCACTCCCCTGCCAGCCTGATTGATGCCTAACTGCTCCCCTGCCAGCCTGTTTGCCCCTAACTGCCGTCCCCTGCAGGCCTGGCCACCCCTAACTGCCCTCCGCTGCAGGCTTGTTCGCCCCCAACTGCCCTCCCTTGAAGGCCTGGTCCCTCCCAACTGCCCTCCCCTGCTGGCCATCTTGTGCCGGCCATCTTGTGTCCACATGGGGGCAGCCATCTTGTGTGTTGGAGTGATGGTCAATTTGCATGTTACTCTTTTATTATATAGGATAGAGGCCTGGTGCATGGATGGGGGTCAGCTGGTTTGCCCTGAAGGGTGTCCCAGATCAGGGTGGGGGTTCCCTTGGGGCATGGGGTGGCCTGGGCGAGGATCCTGTGGTGGTTTGCAGGCCAGCCACGCCCCCTGGCGACCCAAGCAGAGGCCCTGGTATCTGGGATTTATTTATCTTCTATAACTGAAACTTTGTAGCCTTGAGCAGAGGCCAAGGCAGGCCAAGGCTGCGGAAGCCTGGCTTCCTCCATCACTGGGGGCAACTCAAGCCTCCTGCTCTCTCCAGCTCCGAGGCTGCCGCCATTTATGTTGGGATTTATTTATCTTCTATAACTGAAACTTTGTAGCCTTGAGTGGAGGCCTGGGCTGGCCAGGGTGTGTGAAAAGCTTGGCTTCCTCCATCGCCAGGGAAACCCAAGCCTCCTGCTTGCTCAGTGGCTGCAGCCATCTTGGTTGGGTTAATTTGCATACTCACTCCTGATTGGATGGTGGGCGTGGCTTGGGGGTGTAGCGGAGTGATGCTTAACTTGCATATTAGTCTTTTATTAGATAGGATGAATTGCTTTGAGGATAAAATTCATTTAATCATTTCACAAATATTTATTGAGTTTTGTTTGTATGGGACTTTCCGTTAAATGCTATGAGCAATTCAAAAAATAAATTAAGAAATCAAGAATCTACCCCCACAGAGCTTTAAAATAGGCAAGATAAGATGTCTACATAAATCAATCAAGTGGGGTGCTTAATAGATAAATATCCCAAAAGAGGTCAAGAGAATTGTCATGGGTGTTCAAAGGCGAGAGATCTTTAAGTAACAATTTTGAAGCTGGAAAGGACCTTATATATTTTAGGGATCAACATCTTTATTTTACAGATGAAGAAAATGAGACCCGAAAAGGTTCAAAATAACCTATCCAAAATCAGTTAGGTAATTGCTCAAAGATTGAAATGTATTTGCTATAAATGAACTCTGCAAGGAAAACAAATGGAAAAAAAAAGAAAAGAAATGTATGCAGAAGTTTAAGGAGCACTTAGATAATGAATATTTGAAAATTAGATCATTAAAATTGCAATTTCATTTATAATTAGAAAAAAAGTTAAGTAATACCCATACTGTTTAGACTAACACATTTATACTTTAAAATCAGTACAAGTAAATGCTATTTATTTATAATGAAACCTTGTACCTTTAAAAAATTCTTTATGAATTGTTTTTATATCATCTATTTTATTACCCCAGAAAGCACTAGCCAAAATCTTTGAAAGCTGGAACAGTAATTTAAATGCTTAGCCTCATACCTTTTCAAAAAGCCAGAGAGGAAGAGAAAATACAAGATTAAAATTACAGCAACTTTATTAATTGCTGCTCAAAATGCCAAATTTACATATGTTTAAATAAATCTAAATGGCAGAACTGACCACTAAGCGTTTTTAGACAAGTTTGGAAAAATTAATTATGTTCTTCATCTTTAAAAAAAAACAATTTAATATTCTAAGCATTTGCCTTTTTGTCAAAGACAATAAATTTGATTAAGCTTATATAAATTACACTGTACTAAACAGTATAATAACTAAAAACACATGGAAAGTGGGGTTAGCCTTACTCATTGCATCACTCTCAAATTTAAAACTAATACCAAGCATATATGCTTGACTTAGAGACTTTTTCTAGTCTTCTTTTTAAAGCTGCTATTCATAAAAAGGTCAGTGGGTTGTCTTTTTAAAATAAATCTGTAATCACTAGAAACTGTCACTGTATCTGACCAAAATCATGATGAAAGACCAGAGGCTAAGACTTGAATGCAGTAGCTCAAAGACTAAGAATGAAACAGTAGATGGAAGAATTTGGAGACAGGGCCAAGACCTGTCCCAGTCCCTCAACTGAAACAACCCATTTGACTTTTGGTAGTCGTAACCTTGGCCATCTGCGCATTTCTTAATCCACAATGACTCTTAGCCATGAGCTCACACTTTCCGAAATAGTAGAAAACCACCAAGAAGCTGTGGGTCTTAGGTTACCTTATGAATCTTGCTGGCAGTTTATAGGATACCACCATTTATTCTCCACAGGAGTTGTTTTCAGCTTTCCTGCTTCCCCAGTCCACCAAAGCAACGCAACACTACAACCAAAAAATAAAAATGGTGTCATCTCATCAATGGTTTTTGCATATGGGAAGTGGGAGCATGCAGACCAAAGGAATATCAAAATCTCAGTTTGCTTTCCCCTTCAGCATTTGTTTCTATTCCCCCAACATGAGCATCTATTGATGAGCACTGCTCTAGAGCTTTGCAGTAAAATGTCCTGACTCGTCAGGCTTTTATTGTAAGCCTGTAAGGCTCAATGAAATGGAACAACGCCTGCTAAAAGAGAGCCTCAGACAACTCTATTGAGAGTGTGAGCCATGGCGAATCCCTGTCCATCTTTCGGGCCAGAGTGTGCCTATCTTGCCTCTAATCCTCCAGCGGTTTACTCAGTTTGAGCATCCCCATCACTACCATCTCTCCATATGTACACATGTACATGTACACACATACTAGTATAGTGGGACAGATGCAAACATCAGTGTTCAAAAGGCCTTAAAATTCTCATTTAATCTTTGCAACGACCCCATAAGGAAGGTGCTATTAGCCCCAATTAAAAGATCAAAAAGTAAGGTGCAGAGAAGTTCAGAGTCTGCCCAAGATCTTGGAACTAGGAAGTGACCAAGTAAGGAGTCCAAATGTCTATCTATCAGACCATATCCCAAAGACTGCTTCTACTTCTAAGGTAAAGAGGAAACAAATGGGAATCCCAGAGTTACAAGCCAGCACTTCCCAGGTGGACCACTGATGTTACTGCTGCCTCGACTTACTCCCAGATCCCACTATGCTGTGTACACATAAACTGTTTTGTAAAGACAAAGCTGTAAAGTTAGTGTTTTATTGCTCATAACTCACCATAGGATAAAGTATGAAACATCTCAACCGGTATCTAAGATTCTCCACAATACCACCTGAATGCATCTTTGCAAGCTTACTTGCCACTGTTCCCTAACTGACTGCAACTTCCAGTTCTGCCAAACTGATCTGCTCACTCTCCCCACAGCAAACTTTCACTTGACCAACCCACTTCAGACCAGCCTCTCCTTCAGCAGAGTTTTCCAAGAAATTCCCATATGATCCACTCATTTGGCATTTATGTATTTTTGATCCAAGTTTGGGAATCTGTTTATGTGGAAAGCGATTTAAGTTATAGGCAGTTAGATAGTTAGTGCCCCTAACCCTCATGCTGTTCAAGGGTCAATTGTACTTTAGAATTCTCTGAATTATACTTTATGTGACAAGTATGACAGGTATCTATAGGCTGATGGAAGATACACAGAATGTCATAGCTAGAAGACAACTGAGAGGTTATCTGGTCCAAAGCTAAAGAAAAGTCATTGGCCCTAACCAGTTTGGCTCAATGGATAGAACGTCGGCCTGCAGACTGAAAGGTCCCAGGTTCCATTCTGGTCAAGGGCTTGTACCTTGGTTGCGGGCACATCCCCAGTAGGGGGTATGCAGGAGGCAGCTGATCGATGTTTCTCTCTCATCGATGTTTCTAACTCTCTATCCCTCTCCCTGCCTCTTTGTAAAAAATCAATAAAATATATTTAAAAAAACAAAGAAAGAAAAGAAAAGTCGTTGAACAGTGGACAGATTTGCTACTTATGATGTTCATTCAGTTACTATTTGATTTTACTACTCCAAGTACTCTAATTAATTCTATATTTATTATGTCTATTTTTATCTTGTCACTAGCCAAAACCTGGCAATGAAATAACTTATGAAAGAGCTGGAAGCCAGTTAACCTGACTCCTCCTTGGAACCCAAGTCCCTATTAATCAGGTGAGTATATCCTATAGCAGCCAGCTCAGAGGCTGTACACAGCAGGCATTTATTCACTCATTCTTTTGTTATAATTTATTTACTTTCCCAACTTTTTTGTCCAAATAAAGTGTTATTCATATATATGACTCATGTAGACAAAATTTTTACCAAACCAGTAATATTTTAGAGCAAACATTCATCCTTGATTCCTCCTTTTCCCTTAAACTCCATATCCAAGTGTTTTCTTTATCTCCAAGGTCCACCTGCTTTTCACTCCCTCTACTTCCTTCATCCCAGCCCAGGCCATTATCATCTTTCATCTGGACCACTGCAAAAATCCCAACCTGTTTCCCTTCTTCCATTTTCCCTCCGACCCTGCTCAGTCATTTCTCCTCACAAGCACTTCACCCATCCCATCTTCAACTTAAAAATATTTATTTTCTCATTTCACTTAGAATAAGACCCAAACCCATTCCCACAATGCAAAATCTACCCTTACATTTTCTCAGACCTCATTCTCCACACACACCCTGCTTGGTTTTCTTTCTGTGCCTCAAGCATTCCAGTCTCTTTCTTCCTCCAAAGCTTCTCCCATCTACTAGCAGCATCTCTCTCTTCTTTTGGGGCTGCCTCCTCTGGATTCATGTATCACTGAAACGTCATTTCTTCAAATCAACCCCTTATTACTACCATCCCCATTATCCCTATCTCAGAATTCTCTTCCCTTCACTCCAATTACCACAATTTGTACTTATGTAGGGCACTTGTTTTATGCCCATGTCTCCTCTATCCCCTGCCCCCAGGCTGTGAACAGATAATGAGGTCAAGGACCATGCCTTCCTTCTCACTATCTCGCTGCCTGGCATCAAGTCTGGCCCAGAAGAGGCAATCACTACATTTTGTTGAATAAGTAAATGCTCTTGGAGATTCACACACACACACACACACACACACACACACACTATATATATATATATATATATATATATATATATATATATATATATATATATATATTGGACTTTATCAGAGGGGCTACCATAAGTAAGATATTTTACCATATAAAGTACAAATTATTATATCTGTATGAGTCATATTGGCCCTTCTTCTTTTACAGAGATATGTGGTGAAATAGTAAAACTGGACTTCAACAGGGATTTGACTGTGTCTCTGGTCATATCCTTTTGCAGGAAAAAAAGTCCTAAGTTTGAGCTATCAGCATCCCAAGTTTCTGAAGCTTCCCAGGAGATTCTGACTCCATGAGTAGGGAATGGGACCAGGGATTTGTACTTATAAAATATTCCCTCAGATAATTCTTGTCATCAGTAAAGTTTGGTAAACACTGGGTTAGATCAGTTGTGACATACCCTGGCTGCACAGTAAGATCATCTGGAGAGCTTTAAAAATTACTAATACCTCAATATCCCCCCAGGGGTTCTGACTTAATTGGTATGGGGTGGGCACTGGATGTCAGGATTTCTCAAAGCTCTTCAGTTGACTCTAATAGCTAGAAAAAGTTGAAAACCACTGGGCCTGATGATACCATAACAAGATAGATTTGTAATAGATTGAAAAACCGTGCCAAAGAGGATGCCAGTTAGCACTGATGCCAACCTGTGAGAAAGTTCCTTCTAATGATAACCATAGGCTTTGAGCTCAGTCTTTTCATGATCAAGATTTTCCAGTGACCAGATGGAAGTAAAAAAGCATGCTTAACAGTTTTTTCTATTGCCTAAAACTATGAAAATATAGTTTGGATGACAGAATTAGAATCTAAAACATTTACCATCCTGGAAGCATGGGACAACAATGGTACTAAACAAGTGACTACACAAAGGCAAAATAGGGTAACATAGCTCAACAGCAGAGTAATTTGGAAAAGACTTAAGTGTTCTTTCTGGTATTGAGCTCAATAGTTCTCTACAGGATGATGTGGGTTCCATGAATATTGTTTTCCATTCATGACAGTATAATATTTATCATGACAGAGGTGGTCGCCCTACTCCACACAGAACTCAAAGGCATCACAGATAAAGGACACAGATGATAAGACCAGGCATTTGCAGAGGGGAGCAAAAAGGTAGCCTATGGAGGAAAAAATAGGGACAAGAGAAAGGGCAGAGACATAACTATAAATGTTTGAGGGTTGTTATGTCGAACACAAATTAGGTTTATTCTGAAGACACTAAGAAGCTATAAAAAGATGGACTTAGGCTCGGCCGGCATGGCTCAGTGGTTGAGCATCAACCTATGAATCAGAAGACCACAGTTTGATTCCTGGTCAGGGCACATGACCGGGATACAGGCTCGATCCCCAGTGTGGGGTGAGCAGGAGGCAGCCAGTAAATGATTCTCTGTCATCATTGATGTTTCTATCTCTCCCTTCCTCTCTGAAATCAATAAAAATGTATTTTTTTAAAAAAGATGGACTTAGGCTCAACCTGCACAAGAACTTTCTAATAGTAGTGACTAGGGGTAATATGAGCTACTTGGGAAGCAGTGAATTCCCCATCAGTGAGAATCTTCCAGGCCTAAAAAGAAGAAGTCACAGGTGGGCCCATCTTTCTACCTGATCCTTCATTTCGTATCTATTTTATTACAAAGCAGAGTTAATCAGAAAAGTTAACAAATATCCATTAGAGCCTTGAACTTGCTTGTGTTGTGTAAGGAGAATCTGGCCAGGGCTGACCTTCTTTCTAAGCAGTTAGTCTGCTCACTTTTTTCCTCTTTGTTTCATCCATTCTTTTTTGGGGGGTGAGGAGTGGGGTGTCAAGCTGAATAATCCCTTATTTCTTTTTCCCTCTTAGTTTGAATAGCTTCTAAAAGGAAAAGACTCATAAATCAGCCTTTGAATCCTAACAATACTCCTTAATTTGACAAAGGTAAGTTATATAATTTACACTTTTTTTATACTGCTTATTCCATACTAGTTTCCTCTTTTTCCTAAGTTCCAACCAAAAATAGCCAATGAGACATTTATCATGTGCTCACTTTGTCAAGCACACTGTGACATTGAAAAATAACAGAAAAATATGCACAATTCCAGACTTGTTAAGCATTCACAAACTGCTAGATGTTCCTTCGCTCATATATATACTGAGCACCTACAATAAGCTGGTACCTGGATGTGGTCCTTCTCATAGAACATAGTCTCTGGGGGAGAGGGGCATTAATCAAATAAACACCTAAAAATGTGAAATTCAAACATGATGGAACTTTTAGAACAAAAGATTTAGTAAAGTCAGGGATTATTTTTTGGAGAAAATGGCTATTATGGCTAAAAGTAGACATTTCAGTATCTCAACAGAACTAAGTGAGACCCGAGCTAAAAGTTCAGTCCTTAGAAAAGTCTTCACCCCACTCTGCTGTCACCCTCTAGCACATTACCAGTTTTATTGTTTCATGTAGCATCTATCATTTTTTCAAATTATCTTACATGCTTACTTTTTACATTTTCATTTTCTGTCCCCAGAAAATTAAACTCCAGAAAACAATCTAAAACTCCAGAAAGGCCCATTTTTTCTGCCTGGTTTTACCACGGTTCCCCCAACCACATAAATAGTAGTTACTCAATACGTATTTTTTGAGTATTGTTGGGTATTTTAAATTTACTGATATGTAAATAGGTTTTCATTACTGAGAATGAGAAAACTGATATTCAACAAGTATAGGAAAACCATGGATGACCATTTAGAACCAAAGGAAGTATTAATAATTTGAAAAGGAGACTTTTATTAGCATAAATATTAATTTTCTATAACATAGTTCCTCAGACAACCCACCTTGAAAGTGGAGTTGGATAAAGTGGATAAATGTCATCTCCTGTATCTCCAAAAATGGGGTTGTTGTCAAGTTTGCAAAGGTGCCTTAGCTTCCCTGTTCCTGTTAAGTTGTTCCAGACATTTAGTGAGAACTGAGTACTCACTAAAGCTGCCCCAGAATCCACATGACACGGGCTCAGCTCCTAGTCTCAAAGGCACGTGCCTTCTGGGACACCCCCTCTGCAGAGGCAGGACCTTTCACCTTACTGCCCTCAGTCCTCGCAAAGGGGCCTCTATTCTCTAGTCTGCTTCATAGAGCAAGACGACTCTGAGGCCTCAGTACATGGCTAACTGCAGCCCAATTCTGCCCCTCCTAGCGCACATTCTGGGCCTGCAGGAACCTGGAGAGCCCTGTCCCAATAGCCTTGTACCTGCTTTAAAGGATTTCCTAGGCCTCTGTCTTCCCAAGGGCATATGGAGGCACAATGCAAACCCTCAGGCAAAGAGGCAGCTGTTTAGTACAGGGAGACTAGGACATAATTGTATGAGGTGTTCACTGCAGGGGCTTTTCATAGTAAAGGATGTTGTTGCTGCGGGGAAGAGAAAGGATTCAGGCCTCCATTTGCCCCTGTCTGACTCTGTCCTGAAATTGTCACTCCTGTCCCTGGTGGTATAGTGGCTTTTCATCGTCTTCTCTTATCGTAGCAAATTTGACTTAAGTCTTTGGTTGTCGTAAAGCTGTTGATATGCTTCCAAATAGTTCTTGAGTTCGTCACCTCTTCTGTATTGCCATCACTACTGTCCCATCTCTTCTCCCCAGATTACTTCTAAATGTCGCTACACTGATCTCTTCATGACCCACCTATCCTCTACCCTACTCTGCTATTGTGAGAAGTTTTCCAGATTTGCTTAAAAATCCTTGGAGGCTCTCCAGCATTTTATGAATAGACTTTAAACTCCTTAGAGTGGACAAATGGGTCTCCAGTCTGCTGCTCCAGTGCCAGCTCCAGCTCGTCACAGGGAAGGGCCAAGCTCTTCCCCACCTCTGTTCCTTTGCACATGCAGTCAGCTCGGTCTGCAGCACTCGCTGTACTTACTTAACACTCATCTGCCAGGTCTAATGCAAGGGTCACCACCTAGAAAAGCCTTTTATTTTGTTTTTTAACAACATATTCATGTTCTTATTCCTCTTATTGTGCTTTAAAAAAATTGTTCCCATAACCATTTATACCCCCATACCCTCTTCCTCCTCCATCCACACCCCCCTCCTCTGAGCTAGAGACCCTCCTTAGGGCCACCATAACACTGGAGCACCTCTCTGTCATAGTTGTCTGCTTTAACCTAAAAGACTAAATTCCTTGAAAGCAAGAACCAACTCTTTCAGCTTTGTATTCCCAATGCTGACACGTAGATGATTTTTAAAAATATCTGTTAACATTACCATAAGTAGTTATATGTAAGACACTCAGGCTTTTAAACTCTTTTATAATCATTTTGAAACCAGAACATCACTTTCTACTTCTCATTTGCAAGAGCTGTATTTATTATTCTTAGCCTAACATAAAATAAAGACCTGGAAGGTAAACACACAATTTACATAAGTGAAAATACTATTATTAAACAAACATTGTGGAAAATGTTCATCCATGCTAGCAATCAAGAAATGCAAACTAAAGCAATATTGAAAAACATTTTGCACATCAAACTAGTGAAAAATATTTAATGACAAAACCTAAGGTTGATTAGAGTGAAACTGTTACACTGGCATTGCAAAATGGTATGACCTTTTTTGAAACTAATTCAGCAATATTTATATAGAAGCCATGAAGATATTCATACCTTTTGGCCCAATAATTGGATTTTTGGGATTTATCCTACTCAATACAAGTTTTTTAAGTGGAGCAAAATGTTACAAAATATTCAATGGTGTGTTATGATAGCTAAACACAGAAAACCATCTAACTGCTCAAATGTGTCTTAATATACATGAACATAAGTTGGGATAAGATATTTTTAAACCACATAACCAATAAAGAATTTGTATTGAAAACAGGTTTTTAAAAATTCTATAAGACAAAGACTCCAGCAGAAAAATATTTGGACAGGCTCATTGAAATGGAATTTTTCATTTCAAAGGTGAAAAAATGGTCAAGTTCATTAATATTTAGGAAAATGCAATTACAACAAAATAAGCTATCATTTACACTATTTAATTAGCAAAAATGAAAAAGTGGCAACCAAATGTTGATTTCCCATGACATGATCCAGAAATTGTTCTTTTCAGATCTAGCCTAGAGAACTTGGAATTACGCTTCATAAGAGCACTTTTTGGGGTGTTTTGTTGTTGCTTTTTTGTGGAAAATTGATTTTTTAACTTTATTTCTATTGTTGACACTATTACAGATGTCACATTCTGCCTTCCCTTTCCCTACCCCTGCCCTTTGCCCATCTCCTCCTAGCCACCACCCCCTTTCCCTCTAGTGATAACCACACTGCTATCTGTATCTATGTGATATGTATATATATTTTTGGCTAATGCCTTCACCTTCTTTCATCCAGTTCCCCACTCCTCTCTCTCCTCTGACAGCTGTCTATCAACAGTAAAACAGTTAAATAAATTATGGTACATTCCACAACGCAATACCAAACAGTAGTAGAAATGAATAAAATACACTGTTCACACAGCGCAGAGAAATCTAGGATTAAAATGTTAAGTGGATAAACTAAGTACAGAAAAGTATATGAAGTATGATTTCATTTATAGAAGTTTTAATGCACAATTAAATTTACTGTTAATTATTGGCTAACTTATTGGTTAGGGACATACTCGTGTATGAAAGCTATAATTAAAAATAAGGAAAAGATAAGCACACTATTCAGAATAATTCTCTTCAGGGAGAGTAAAGAAAAGAATAGTGAAAGAAGGGCACAGGGACTTTACAGGTAAGGGAGAATTTTCATTTCTTTAAGTAGGTGGTTAGCATAGAGTACTGACTGTATTATCTTTACATTCCACACATATTTTATAAATATCATTTGTATCATTCAATGTTTAATAAAATTATTTTTTAAAAAGAAGCTGGTCGCAAAATAACAAATATATTATATACCATCCATATAAAGTAAGGGCATATTAGTGTAAATGGTAACGTAAATAGTAGACAGAGTGAATCAGTTCTCAGTGGTCTAGGAAAACAGTATAGGATGACGTATTTCATTTTTGATCTCATTAAAAAGAAAAATTGAATCTTCTGTATGATTATGTACAATTTTCATATAGCAGAAAAAATTACAAACCTATTTTAGAGTAAAGACTAAGGTAGATCCACATAGTGGGATTGAATTTGGATATATTTCACTTCTGGAGTTTTCTCCTGCATTTCCTTCTTATCCCTTCCCCAATAGCCCCATCAATTCAATATCATTTATTGTCTCAGAGGTCATTCCAAAAAGAGAGAGAGAGAGAGAGAGAGAGAGAGAGAGAGAGAGAGGAAAAATTCTTGGCTTTGAGTTTCAAAACAAGAGGTAGGCGCCCCTAACAGAGAAAAAGGTTTGAAGGCAAAGGCTATTGATTTTCCAGAACCGAGTATTTTAGAACTCACTGAAGCGAGCTGTGCTTAAAATTTATGCAATTAATAATAGATGGTAACAGTAGTTGATCAAGAGCCTGACTATACTTGAAAGAACTCAAATTTTCCCTGTATCCCCAAAAGGGGTAGAAAATAGCCTTCCAGTTAGGTCCAGTAAAACATGAAGTGATCTTCATGGACATAGCTAAAATAAAAATTATTTTAAATAATCATTTAACTTCAGTTTATCTGTTTCAATTTCCTATAGTTGTAGATTTTATAATGTATAGTATAATATAGTACTAATATAATGTTATGTGTAGGTAATTTATGAGAAATAAATATGTTTGGAATCAATGTTCAAAATATTTTACTGACATATCACCAGATGCAGCAAAGGAGAGACCAATGATCAAAGACAGTGGACGAGTTACACCTTAACGAATGCCCTTTCCCATCATTGCCTAAATTTACACAGCATAAGACCAGCTGACACTCAAATATTACCCAAAGCAGAAATGGAGACAATACCCTGACATGTTATCACAAGGACAGTAGGGAAGGGTTGAATCACTTCTAAAAGTTGTATCTACCTGGAAGTGACTCCATAGGTTTCAATATTAGGAACAGTGAGGGCTTTGAATGGAATTAAAGGCATGTTTGCTACACAGGGCTTAGAAAATGTCATAATCACTACATCTGTATTTTTTATCCCATTAAAAAGAAATGTATGAGTTTACATTTAAAAAAATATGACAGAAATAGTACATTTTTTATTCATACTTTGTTTCCATATATAGCCTAAAATATTTTACAATAAGCATATGTTTCTTTTGAGACTAAAAAAAGTATAAATCTAATTCCGTTTTGAAAATTGTTTAAGAAACTGGTCCAGGCAGGTATGGGAGGCAACCAATGGATGTGTGTGTGTGTGTGTGTGTGTGTGTGTGTGTGTGTGTGTCCCCTCTTTCTCTACCTCCCACCTTCCACTCTCTAAAAATTCAATAGATAAAATATACTCACTCCTCAGGTGAGAATTAAAAAGAAAATAAATCAACAAAATAAAAAGGAAAGAAATCTAATAACATAGAAAAATGATTAGACACTATGAAAGAGTGAGATTTGTCCTAGAAAGCAAGCTTGATTTAACATCCAAAAATCACTTAATGTAATACACCCTATTAATAGAATAAATGAGCCAGGCCAGTGTGGCTCAGTGGTTGAGTGTTGACCCATGAACCAGGAGGTCACTGTTGGATTCATGGTCAGGGCACATGCCCAGGTTGGGGGCTCAATCCCCAGTAGGGGCTGTGCAGGAGGCAGCCAATAAATAATTCTCTCTCATCATTGATGTTTCAATCCCTCTCTCCCTCTCCCTTCCTCTCTCTGAAATCAATAAAAACATTAGAATTTAAAATTTTTAAGAGAATAAATGAAAAAAATACATGATCATCTCTATAGACACAGAAAAAGCATTTGACAAAACCCCACACCTTTTCATGACAAAAAAAAAAAAAATCAACAAATAAAGAATAGGAGGGAACATCCTCGACTTGATAAAAGGCACCTACAAAAAATCCACAGCTAGCATCATACTTAATCATGAAAAACTGGATGATTTCCCCCTAAAATTAGTAACAAGACAAAGATATCTGCTCTCACCACTTCTTTTCAACATCGTGTAGGGTGTTCTAGCCAGGACAGTTGGGCAAGAATAAGAATGTCCACCAAAATGTAATACATAAATAGGATATTATACTGCAATAAGAAAAAATATTATTCCACATGCATCAACAGAAATGACTCTCATAAAAGGTACAATGAGCAAAAGAAGTCCATCATAAAAGAATACATACCATGGTGTTAGGAATTATAATAGTGACTGGGATGGAGCATAAGGGAGACTTCAATGGAACTGGTCATATTTTATTGCCTTAAATGGGTAATTACATGGTGTGTTCACTTTGTAAAAACTCTTCAAATGTACACTTAAGATTCATGCATTTTCTTGTATGTATATTCTATTTCAATATAAAGTTTACCTCCAATAAATAATATTTCTCTTCTATACTGATTTTCTAATGTAACCAACCAGAAAATATAACAACATGGAATTAGATACCATTATGATTATTTAATTATGTGTGAACATTTGCTTATTCTCTAGCTCAGTGGTTCTCAGCCAGGGACAATCCAGAGGACATTTGGAGTTAATTCTGATTGCCACAACTGGGGTTGTGCTACTGGCATCTAGTGGGTAGAAGCAAGGAATTCCACCAAATAACCCCCCACAACAAAGAGTTTTCTAGCTGAAGATATCCATTTCATGCTCCAATTCCTCAAAAACTGTAAATTCCACAAGGAGAATAATCATAGCTCTTTGGTTTACATCTCTATACCTATAGAACCATCAGAGTGCTTGTACAAACTCTTCAAATGTACAATAGGTTCTCAATAAAAAGTTGTTGAATTAATAAATGAATCTCTATCCACCCATCTGTCAGGGAATGCACACAGCTTTTGTCTTGTATCTTAGAGTTCTCTCTCAATTGTGCCTAAGTGTACTGCTTGCTTTGGAAGATCTTGCTTTAAGAAAGCCAAGCAGATTCCAAGGGGGTGGCCCAGGGAAAACAAGGCATGGGGCCAATCACTCAGACCCACATGCAGTCTAGGATTAAGCAAAGTGGTAGGAGAAGACTTTCAGGATCACACATGTTAGAACAGTCACCAAGAGAAAAAAAAAGAAATTTCATGTTAAATCACGAGATGACATTTTTAAAATATGATTTTTCTCAGGGAGTTCTCTATTCTATACATCCTTCAGGAATTTATAAGAATTGGTTATCGCTCTAGTAGGTGGGTGGCTGCCTAAGGATATAGGATCATAGTCATTTCTCTCCAAATAATGGTCTGCACCTCACATTTTGAGAAAAGCTGGTCACAAAAGGAAACTTGTCTGGTTTTAATTTTAAGCCTTTTTCTGAGGTTCTGGATGGAAGTTCTGGCTCTACATTTCACTTTTAAACCTAAGCAGAGAGGATTTAGAAGGCATAAGCAAATAGCAAAGAGGCTGAATAAATGCTTCTCAAATTATTTGCGTGAATTTGGACAAGTCAGTTAGTTGCTCCAGACTTTCCTTGTCTCATCTGTAAACTATGTGAATTAGACTAAACAACCTCAAGGTCCTTTCACCTAAAATTTGATGATTCAATGATTTAAAAGGCAGAAATTGTAAGCTCTAATGAGGTGATACTTTGAGCTTTGCCAAAACGCAGGGTTTTTCCAAGTAGTTCCCCTATTACAGCAGAGTGCAACAGCTTTGCTGGATACCACCAACAGGTGTGTAATTAAGCCTGATCTTTCTCTAGCATAGTTCATTTTCCACTGATGGGCCTACAATTAAAACAACTCCCTCCCCAGAGAAGTACACACCAGTGTTATACTTTTCATCTTTAATTATACTAGTTGAAGATGAGTAAATGCGCCAGAGATCCCAATTGGGAGGGAGCCGATTCATTATGTGGTTGTAATATGCCATCCAGTCTGCATTTCAGGTTATAGCCTCTGCACAAGGAAGGTGGCCCTCGACAAATCTGCTCAAAAATAACAATGATTAAGTCTACCCGCAACTGCCTACCTTTGCACTGAAAACTGACAAATACTAAAGATCTGGACCTTTTGAAGGGATAAGTACAGTATCAAAGCCAAAGCTAATTTACCACTTCAGTGCTTTTTAGAAGGGCCAAAATAGGCTGTTAATACTTTATAGAAGAAAAGGGAGAGCTTCCAAATTTTCATATTATCACTCCCCTTTCTCAGTCAACTTCTATTATAGCTCTCTCCTTTTTCTCAGAGCACTTATACAATCTGACTTCATCTTTTCATCTATTAATTTACTTCTTTATTGTCTGGCTCCCTTCATTGGAATTTCAGTTGAGGTTGGGAGAGGGGGGATGTATTTCATTTGAAATCATATGATCACTTGGAGCACAGTGCCTGACCATTGGCACACATTAAATGTTCTTGGCTGAATGAATAAATATTGATTCAGAATATTTCCTTTAAATGTATTTCTTGGTGGAGGTTCGGGGGTCTGAGGTAACTGATGTTGAGCCAGTGTGCCAGACCTGGCATCTCTCTGGCATTGAAATGCTTTTAAATACCTGGTAGGTCTGGGTTTTGTGATTCCAAATCAATTTAATGACTTAATATTCAAAACCCATGGATCTGGTTAAGTCATAGTTTTCAAATCTGGAACTAAGCCTGGGAATTTTGTCCTTTAGCAACAGGTCTAGGTGTTCAGCCCATCCTCTCTGGGCTCAATCTAATAACACCTATCTTGGCTTCTGTCTGGGAGCAATTTGTCACTAGGAGGCTAATTGCCCTTTGCTCTAAACTGCATCCCAGCTATTATAGGGACAACTGGTCACTCTCTGGGGCAGGAAGGCATAACAGAAGTAGCCTAAAGAGGACTAGGGAATCAGACTTTCCCCAAGCCTCAATCCTGCCTCTTATTGTTTCCCAACTTCCTGTATAAACACCCCATCCTGACTTTGTGTGAATATCTTTTTTTTCTAAAGATTTTGTTTGAGAGAGAGAGAGACATCAATCGGCTGCCTATTGCATGTGCCCCAATCAGGGATAGAACCTAGAACTTGGGTTTGTACCCTGACCTGCCACCTTTTGGTGTACAGGATGACACTCCAACCAACTGAGCCACACTGGCCAGGGCTAAAACTAGACTCTTAAACGGTTTTGGATTCTGGGCTGTGGGCAAAAAGGGCCTCTCTTAGCAAGAACCCATTTTCTCTCTGCCTTCAGACAGGACAGCTTCTATCTAAGCCTGTCTCTTTTTGGTAGGACATTATTGAGGTTTCAAGATATAGTCCATAAAAACCAACATCCTGTGACTTTGCTAGCAAGCCCCTAATTTATACCCCAGCTTCAGTAAGCACATGGCCTAAGCACCACGATACCAAATGGGACAGTAACCATCTGCTTCACTGTTACATAACACAGCTTTCCACGTCCACCACCTGATATAATATTTAAAAATGCAACTTATTTCAAAATGTGATTAAAGTGTCTTCACTCTCCTTCACCAACTCTAAATCAGCCCATTCCCTATTGTAGGATCATTAACACCAAATTTCAGAACTCATTTTTTTTAAATCAGAAGGGTTTTCTGTTGCAAGTAAGAGAAAGTATGACTTAAGCAAACAAAGTACATTTTAGTGATTCACATAACTAAAGTGTACACGGTTGACTCCAAGGTAATTCTTTCTTACGCAAGAAAATTGAAGTGTCGTTACCAGAATGGCAGTGCAGCAACTAAGTCTTGGAAGGCCAAAATTGCAGATATCCCTGACAGCAGTCAACATCTGAAGACATTTTTGGTTGTCATGACTAGATAGGGTGCTACTGGCATCTAAGGGTAGAGGTCAGGGATGCTGAGAAACATTCTGCAATCGCAGGCCAGCCCAAAATGTCAATGGTGCCAAGACTGATACCCTGACCTATAAAGAGTAACTGAGATAAAATATTTCTGATTGATTGTACCAAAGGAAATGGAAATATAAGATGAAGCAGGCAGGAAATATAAGCATACCTAGAAGACTCGGTGACCAATCAATTTAAGGGCCTGAGTGGGAAAAGAGGAAGGTTTCTCAAACACCAGACAATATTTAAGACAAGTGCACACATTGTTCAGCCAGATTTGAACTATATTTCTGAGAAGATGGCTCCAACATATTTGCTTTTTTAATCCACAAAAATATATAACTTCCATATACTAATCATTATGCTAAAAATAATTCTTAAATATAATTAAAGGCCATCTAAAAATGGTCCCGTGTTTGTACTTATTCTCCTTGACTTCCCTGTAGAATTTGAAACTTTTGACTACTTACCCATTTCTTACATGAAAGTCTCTTTATCTTTGTTACTGTGGTCTGTATTCCCTATTACGTATGTTCTATCTGTCCCTCACTGACTTTCATGATCTCAAATGGCATCTCTAGGTGGACGATTTATAAATATGTATCACTAACCCTTACTTCTCTCCCCAGGTATTGTGTCTCCAGTGGTCTGTTAGACATATCCTCTTAAATATCTCCCTGTTGCTTCAGATTAAACATTAATAAAATCAAGCATTTCATTTTCCAACACCATATCCCATTTTTTTACTTGTACATTTCTTCTTAAAAATTTGGAATCACCCAGGTTGTGGTACCATCTTGGACTCCACTCTCCCAGCAGTTGCCCAGTCATGTCAAGTTTCATTTTGTAATCTCTCTTGCATCTTTCCCTCAATTCCAAGCCTCACTGCCACCAACCTATTTCAGGTTCTCATAGCTTTACACTAAGCTATTGCAGTAGAATCCTCCCCACTGACCTCCTGCTCCGTCCTGTGCCAATCTACTCTGCACACTGTTGTTAAATTATATTTCTTCACAATTGCTTTGATGATATCAACCACTCTGCTCAAAAGTGTTCAAAGTCTTTCAATTTCCAACAAGATGAAAGGTAATAGCTTTAGCCTGGATATCAAAGTTCTTGATAATCTAACTTCAATGCTACTTTTTAATCTTGTTTCCTGCTGTTGACCTGTATAGACATTCCTCTTCAAACACAGTGGTTTCCTAACTTTTCTGCATACATCTTCATGATTCTGCTCACACTGTCCTTTCAACTTGTAATACTCTACCCCTTCCTTCCTCTCAAACATACTAATCCATTATCTCCCCACCACTTCTACCACACTACTGGAGCCAATTAATTCCCACCTGCACGCTCAATTATAATCCCAATTACCTGGTCTGCTATGACTGCATGTAGCAATTTTACCAAACCTCTCTCCCCCATATTCTGGATCCCACCTCAAGCCTTGATTGCTGCTTTTCCCAACAGAAAAATACCCAACCACACACTTTAAAACCTGGGCCCCCCACATCATTCCTAAATGTAATCTCAACTCTTATGCCCAGGTTTTTAAATATAACTTTTATTTGTTTTAATTTTTTATTTCATTATTATTTTTCAATTACAGTTGACATTCAATATTATATTAGTCTTAAGTAGGTAGCATAGTGTTAAGACATTTATATAACTTAGGAAGTGATCCCCCAATGTACTCTTCTGACACCATGCATAGTTACTACAATATCATTGACTATATTCCCTGTGCTATATTTTATATCCCCCGTGACTATTTTGTAACTGCCCATTTTTTCTCAATCCCTTCATCACTTTCCCCCAACTCCCCTCCCATGTGATAACCCTCAGTTTGTTTTCTGTATCTATAAGTCTGTTTCTGGTTTTTTGTTCATTTATTTTATTCTGTAGATTCCACATATAAGTGAAATCATATAATATTTGTCTTTCTCTGACTTATTTCACTTACTATCTTTTGGGTTTGTTTGGTTTATTTCTGGTCCAAGTTTCTGTCCTCTCAGTGACTCTCCAGCTTCCACCCACCCACACTCCTCCCCCACCTCCCTGCATATGCAGTTCTGTTACAAAGTCTGCCTCTCCCCATATGGTCATGTCTTGTCTCTATGCTGAGACATCTTGCTACTTCCATCATGTATTGTCTAAAGCCAATAATAATTCTGTCCCCTGAAATTAGGTCTGTGGTTGTCAGAGTGAACCAGAGTCAGCACCACCTGGGTCAGCTCCCCAATTCCTGTCCTACACTAGTAAGGAGATCTAATTCCAGCCCTAGGACCCCCTCTCCTGGACTAGCCTGCAAATTTTAAGGACACTAACCAGGACCCACTTCATTCCCAAGACACTGTGCTCTCTGATGCTGTAAACATCACCCTCTGTCAAGCCTAAACTAAGACCGCACTCTCCTATCAAATCACTCTCAAAGAAGCATGGCCTGGTGATGCATCCCCAACCTAATCTTTTTATACTCCAGTAATTTGTGTGGCCTGTATAACTTATTTGGTAATTAATTATATATTGCCTTTTGATATATGTTCTACTATTTCCAATAGCTATTTGAAGCCGAGTTCATTTAACTTTTCACATTGACTCATCTCTCTCAACTGTATGAAGGCAGTCACTCAACGAGGAGAAAAGAAGTTTCCAGAGCCAGACGGCCAGATTCAGTACTGCCTTCCTTTATTAGCTGTGTGATATCTGATTTCGCTTTTTCATATTTAAAGTGGTTAAAATAGCATTCCTATGACATAGACGAAAGATTAAATGCTAAACATATAAAGTACATAGGACAGCTCACTTATGTTTATTTTATAACTAGAAAGTGTATTACTTTTTTAATGTTATAGAAGAACATTTATATTTTACCCCAAATCATTAATAGCATATATCCTTGAGGACTGGTACATCTTTGAGGTCTCAGTTCCAAGGGAAAGTATGTGGGCTGACATTCTGCAATGGAAACAAGCAAGTAAGTAGGACTCAGTGCATAAACAGACACAAAATCCTGAAGAATGGCATCACTGGACCATATATTTTGTGCACAAGTTGTTTGCTCTTTACTTGTCATTGGCCGCTGATCATGGGAGGTCTTGGAAAACCAAGTTTTTATCTAGAACAGAGATCAGGGGCCTCCAATCAGATACCCATAGATTTTCAAATCTTGCCCTGGTTGAATTATGCCTGGAAATGCAAGGATCACTTTTTAGGATTTATGGTTTTTAAAGTTGTCTCTGAGCTGCCTTAAAAAAAAAAATCCACACAGGGAAGTAGTAAAACATCAAAAGGTAAAGCAGCTTCCCTTTTTAGCTAATTTTATTGCTTAAAATGTTTACTGTGTGCTCTTCTAATGTCCATCAACATATTCATCTGTGGTGCAAAGATATAAGGCTAGATCAAAAGCACATATGCACCGTGTTTAGAATCATTAAAATTTCCACAGAACTCCACTAACAATTTTGGTTGCTTGCCACTAAGTCAACAATAGGTTTCAAATGCCCCCTCTTCCCTCCCCATATTTTGAGTAGTCAGATTGGTTCAAAGGGTAAGCTGAGAAAGAGAGCAGCATCCATTTCCATTCAAGTTTTGAGTGGGATGGATATTATAATTGCAAGACCCTCCAATACCTTTGGATGATGATACAGGATCTCCCAATGTGGCCATGAAACCCATTCAAATGTTTCCCTTCCCCCCGCCCCCACTCCCGCCCAGTATGTCTTGTATGAGCAGTGTTCTCTAGGACACCAGTCTAGAAAATACAGTCAAAAACCCTCCCCAGGACTTATTCATACCTCCAAAATTTGCCTTGGAAGTACCAGCCAGCTTGATATAAAATGATGACAGATCATTTGACCTCAAGACCTTACTCTCTAAATTATCAAGGAGAAAATGTATTGATTTGAAGAACATTTTGTTTTTTATTGGATTTATTGGATTGAGAATTTTTGTTTTTTATTTTTCAGGCAACAGAGACTCTGTTTATATGCTTCCCAAAATTCTATGATTTTATAAAATTCTATCAGGACCAAGGATTTTCAAAAACTTTTCCACCCCAAAGCAGTGGATAAACTGCATACATCATTATGAGAGTGTAATTTCCAAAGGGTAGATAAATACCACCACCAGCATTTCCTGCCAGGAAGGGGGTAGGCATTATTGGAATAGCTAAGGAGCTGGAGCTTTATTTAAAAAAATACCTCAAGTGATTCTGCTATGCTCCCAATTGTCACATAGGAGCAGGTGGGGATGGTCCCTGTGCTCTAGTTAATAATCCTTGATGTTTGCCGATTCATTTTCCTTTCTTCAACAAGTCAATAACTACCAGAGAATTTAGGCTACAACAGAATTTGAATATACAATTTGAAAGCTGAGAGATATAAAGTATATATTTTCTGGTGCTAGATGAATTCATTTTCAAGTAAATAGGTTACAACCAATCGATAGTTAGGTAGTTCGGTTTTGGGGTGTTTTGTTTTGTTTTTTAGTTTTTGGTATGTTTATATTATGAAGTTGCAGCCTGATAAAAATTTGTGGTGATTGGAATTCCAAAAGCCTGGGAAACATAAAATAACTACATTGTAAGACAGCAGTAGAAATAACCACTCACGTTTTCATCCAAGGTGAGAAACAATTTATTCAAAGTACTAAAAATGGATGCTGATTTTGTTCGTTTTTATCATGAGTATAATATACTTGGTGGAAGGAAGGAAGTTTTTTAATAAGTGGGCTAATAAACTTTTCATAGTTAATCAGGCTATTATAATGCAATCTTCGCTATGTATTTCAAATCCCATAACTTCTTTATTTCTTAATTTCAGAACGCTGGTAACATTATGGAGCTGAGAGTTTTCCTCTGCTACTAAATCCCCAGAGTTGCGGCCTCAAACTAGATCACTTTTCCTTTACCTAACTGCAAAGTACAAATTACTAATCAATAGAAAAAAATCCCAGTTGTATAATCTTTCTACATTAGCATCTCTGGCTGTATGCTGGATTTAGTAGTCTGAACAAGATGTTTCGTAATGCTACATTTTTCCTAGACATTTACATCAGAAACAAGTCCCCAGGCAATATTTGGGATAATAGATGAGAGTGTCGAGATGAGGGATTATCTAGATCTTTCCCTGCTCCCCTCAATCAAAATGCAATTAATAATGAACACTATGTCTGATAAAATGTGTGCAGTCTGTCTCAGTGAATAAACACAATGATGGCAGGGGTTTCTCACAAATGAGGTGGTTTGTGTGATAACAATATTCGCTGCAGGTAAGAACATAATAGCTTATATTTATTACATTCCTATTGTCTGACAGATGCTTCACACTGTACTTTGTTCATTAATTCATAAACCCCAGAACAGCATGTAAAGTGGTTATTAGAACTTGCATATTTATTAACATTATTTTAATTCAAAAAGTGTGCTAGCCTGACTGTTGTGGCTCAATGGTTGAGCATGGACCTATAAACCAGGAGGTCATGGTTTGATTCCCAGTCAGGGCACATGCCTGGGTTCCAAGCTCAATCCCCAGTAGGGAGCATGCAGGAGGCAGCTGATCAATTATTCTCTCTCATCGTTGATGTTTCTATCTCTCTCTCCCTCTCCCTTTTTCTCTGAAATCAATAAAAATATACGTTTATTTTTAAAAGTATATTAACTAACCCTAGTTCATATAGCTGGTAAGCACTGCAGCCAGTGTTTGAAACCACTACTTCATGGACACATTTACAAACTCTGCTTCTCTTTATAATTTTATTTCCAAAACTAAGTGGTCATTGATTTAAGTAAGAGCTTATACCTTGATAATAAATCCCCTAATAAATTTAAATTGCTGTGTAGTTGTTTGGTTTTGGAAAGATTTTGTTTTATTTTGCTTTTTGTTGTTCCCTCCTCTCAAATTTGTACTTTCATGAGATTTCTACTTTGCTATAAGAAACTAGAGCTGGGAAGTTTTTCTTTATGGTTACATTTCTGATAAGGTCACAAATCTTAATTAAGTAAAAATAAATACTTTTCTTCAAGAGTAAATGTGGACAGCAAAGCAAATTAATAATTTTCTTACTTTTCTATTTCACATAGATGTTAGTTGGCTCTGAATTTTTAACAACATTCAAACTGTGTAGAGCAAGCATGTGAAACTCGTAACCCATGGGCCGCATGCCTCATTTTTTTGGCCTGTGTTAGCCTTTGAGTTTGACATGCATGGTGTAGAGGCTCACATACCTTCTTTGATTTGGAATGATTATTGTGTGACATTTTTACTTGTTAAATTACAGCAAAGACTACTGCTAATAAGAAAGTAACTTTTATCATTTGTATGTCAAATAGATGATTACAAAATCCATCCAGGACAGGTTTAGGTAGTCACTACTTATGGACAATATTTTTCTGTTTATTAATGGAGGACAGTAATAACAGGGAAGGTAGAAAATAGGAAGTTTCCATTCAAATTATGTGCATATTCACAGCATGAGACACTAAAGCTACTTAAGACTCCTTTCAATTTAACTTGAATAAGTCATACATACAGCATAGTTATCTTCTAAAAAGAAACTACCTGACTCATTAGAATTTCTTATTTTACATAGTATTAAAGCTTGAAACAGCTTTAAAAATAATTGTATAGGACTTACCAACCAAATGCTCTTTACCATTTCACTTTCCTATAAAGAGGTGTGTAAATATTGACATAAGATACATTTTTAAAAATTTCTTTTTTTATATAAATTTCTTTATTAAGGTATTACACATGTGTCCTTATCCCCCATTGCCCCCACCCCCCCCACTCATGCCCTCACCCCCCTGTTGTCTGTGTCCATTGGTTAAGCTTATATGCATGAATACAAGTCCTTTGGTTGATCTCTCTCCCTTACCCCCACCCTCCCCTACCTATCAGACCAGGTTTAATTTACCTTTTGTAAGTACCCTCAACACAAAGAACATACAATAACAATGGTAATAACAGCTAATAGTAATTGTCCATTTAGTATGTACCCCTTAGCCTGTACCAACAATCCCATTAATAAGTAATATTATTATACACATTTTACAGATGAGGAAAAGTAAGGCTTTGAGATATTAATTGACTTGCCAACCATCACATTATAAGTAAGTAACAGAGCCAGGATTCACCCCACATTTGTTGGACTCTAACTCTTACACTGTGGGATCTCCAAAGCAATACAGAGGCTCCCCTGGCCCTAAGGAAGATCACATTCTTACATAGTCCTGGCTGCCACACACAAAAGACTTAAGTGCATTTACCAAGGCAAACTTACTTATAAACAAAGAGATGAACTTGACCCTAGCCAGTTTGGCTCAATGGACAGAGCGTTGGCCTGCTGACCGAAGGGGCCCAGGTTCGATTCCGGTCAAGGGCACATCCCCAGTGTGGAGTGTGCAGGAGGCAGTCAATCAATGATTCCCTCTCATCATTGATGTTTCTATCTCTCTCTTCCTCTCCCTTCCTCTCTGAAATCAATAAAATATATTTTTAATAAAGAGAGATGAACTTGGTTCAACTTAAAGCAGTAAGTGCTAATTCAACAAATGCTTATTAGAATACCTACAGCTTACCCGGGACACGTAGGCCGTCGTCACTACTAGATCTACAAGGACACGGCATCTCTGCTCCTGAACCTCTCCTCTGCTCTCTTCTGGGTATCCAGCACCAGCTACCTCTCCTACAAATGTTCTGCATGACTATTCAAATTACATTTTTTGTAATTTTCATCTTGTTTGGGACTGTTTCAGTGGTTTCATTATTTTCTCATCATCACCACCACCATTTCTATCTGTGGCTGTCAGCATGTAGTTACCCTCTGGGATCAGCAACAGGACCCCCAGGTTCACTGAGCCATACACGACCTCCCTTTCTCTCTCCGCTTGCCAGATGACCTCAGCCTCTCACTGAAGGGAGAACCTAACCACCTATCTCAGCCTCCCTGTTAACACAAGCCAGAAATGCAAAGGAGTTAATGCCCCTCCCCCCAACTCCTGCAATAAATTCAACCCAGTGAAAGTAGGAGATAGAAAGGCTCAGCAAATAAATACTACACCTTTCCTTCCACTAAGACTGTCTTGAGCTGCAATGGTTCCATAAGTCCCCTTCAGAGACACATATTAGCAAGTTATCTTTCTCATGAAGCTCAGCAATACTCCACCTCTTCCCTGCCTCATTCTCTTGCCACCTCACTCTTGCTGCCTTGGTATGGCACCTTCCTCCCCAATAAAGCATTAGCAGTTTCGCCTCAGATACTCTGTTTTCTAAGAAATCTAGGCTACATACTTCTCCTAAGTTCTGTGGAGGTAGTCATCTCTGGATCAGTATCTCTTCTCAAAAAATATTTTCCCAAAACATTAGTACATCCAAAACATGTTTGTTTGTCAACATCTCTTTCTTCAGAGTCTCTGTGGGTATTCCCAATCCAAAAATGAATTGTGAAGTAAAAATTTCATTCACAATTAATTTAAGCAAAAATATATCTACTAGCCATCACTTTTAGATTCATTCCTTTGTATAAGCATTTATTGTTTTTCTCTTTAAAATTTTAAATATCCTTAAAGAGGTAAAACATTACATTATTCATCATAGTTCATATAGATTAAATTACCTGATTGATAAAATTGATCTAATTATTACATTGCAGACAGCAAAGACAGTATATATGCCTGGGTAAAGTTCTTCTATATCCAACATAAGGATCTAGAAAATGAGGCCTTTGGAAACAGGAAAGGGATGCAAAAGATGGGATGAATGAATGAGAGGCAATAACACATGCTTCCAATTTTATCTAGGAACAAGACATATATTTATAAAACAATAAGTTTCATTTCTTCATTCTCAATCATTAGTTTATTTGAGAGACTTCTATAAACTATTTTTTAAAGTTCATTACAAATAAATAGAGATTTATAAAAATGAATATCTTCAATGTATCCTCATTACCATTAGGAATATTTCACGGGCCAACACCTTGTCTCCACCTGGAAATGCAGGGCAGAACAGAGGACTGCAGAGCATTTCTAGAGCAGAGAGAGAGAGAGAGAACCTACTGGAGGAGACCTTGGTATTATGAACAGTCACTAAATACTTTTGCTGCTGTACAGTCTATAAATCATCATATGACTAGAACCAAATTTTAAGCCCCATAAATAATAACAGGGTTATGACTGGGGACCATGGTAGAAATCTGAGAACATGTAGATGGTGATTCACTTGGCATGACTCACAAAGCACCCATGTGGGCATAACATTTAGAAAAGATAAATCAAAAATTGTATCCAATTTGAGATTTCACAGCCACTCACTGTAACCATTTAGTTAATCTTCACTCATTTATAATTCTGTATTATTCCCAAACTAGTTGTGGTATCGGGTATACAAACTAAAAGAAAGCCTTGGTTTTAGGAATCAATTTTTCTTTAAAAACTGTATTGCTTCTTCTAAAACAGAATTTTTGACCCGTTTTCTCGTTTTTTTGTGTGTCACTTTTTTAGTTTCTCATTCACCTCATTTTAGTCAGGCTACATGGTGTCATGCTTAGTCTACTCATTTTTCTTGGCAAAAGAAGGCTATTTAACCTCTTGGTCGTGGAACAGCTTTCAGGCAATACAATACTTAACTCTCCTCCAACATTTCTTTATGACCTTTACCTAGAAACTGGCCTTTATTAGGTTGAAGGCATAAGTACACACATAACCTGGTTTGACACATTTGACTCACTTGGCAGCTCACGTGCCTAATTTGTAGTCCTGCTGCCTTCTGGAATTTTCAGAAAGAATTTTGCTGAGTGTCTTGACTGGAAAAAGAGGGGTAGTTTCATTGCACAGATGTAGTAAACTGTTTCAGACATAATCATAATACTTTACATTTGATTTCCATCTAACTTTTCAAAATACTTTCACATCTATCCTCTTATTTAGTGTCTAGTTTGATGTGGGAAAATGAAGAGAGGCAAGAGTAAAAAAAAAAAAGAAAGAAAAGAAAAGAAAAACTTAAGGGACCCAGCAGAAGTTTGCTTTACTGGAGTACATGGGGAAGAGAATTTAGAGGTCATGGGGGGACATAAATAGAGCTGTTGTGCTGGAAAACCCACCATAGGACCAGAAGTACTTTAATTTGTAGATGGAGGACAATGGGGAACAATTTCATTATATTGGAAAGTGTAATCATTCTTATTTTATATGATATGTTTCAACTGAAAAGCTCAGTCTTTGTTCTATGGTACACAGACTAGCACAGGTACAGATTTGGAACATGGACTCTGGTTCCAAACCAATCAGGGTTTGAGTTCTAACTACCACTAACAAGTTTTTGGCCTCAGAAAAGTTACATGTCTTTAAGATTTAGTTTTCTCATCTGTAAAACTCATCTGTGTTCTCATCTAATACTGTAATGAAGCCAATGCCTTAGGATTACTTTGAGGATTACGTGCATGCACTGTGAGGATTACATATAGCTCCTGGTGCATATTAAGTGCTCAATAAATGGTAGCAATTGTTACATAGCAAATACAAAGGGTTTGACAATGTCGTCTTTTTTAAAGGGGCCTTGGGAAAGAATGACTGGTTACAGCCAGGTCAGTATAGAGATCCTCTTTTTTGAGGTTCATCTGTTCTCCCTACACCTTTGGCAACTCTCTTTCCTCTTTATGAAAATGAAAATAAAAAGTGGTGAAGTAGTTAAATTAATTAAATGATTATAAGATGTCTATTTATGACCAACTCTGGATGCACACATATACAAGCTCTACTAACTCTACCACTAAGCTGACTCTACCACTGAAGAGCAAGAAGCAATGACCTATGGAGTAGTTGACTCTTCTCATATCAAAAGTCAGTGGTGATGATGTCTTGACCTTAGGGTATCAACAGTCAGATACTCCGTCTGTTCCAGGATTTCATCATTATGAAACACCGTGTTGGCCTCCCTAACATTCATTTTGAAGATCTGAAATAATCTAACTCTATCAGTGGCTATGTGTGTCTCTGACATTCAAAAAATTATGCCATTTAAAAAAAAAACTATATTTCTACTATCATTCTTGAATACTAAGTTCTATAAATTTATAATGTGCTATACAAACATTAAAAAAAATTCAGTGCTGAATCCAGAAAGGATCATTTAAGAATAGATTAAGTGCTTCATCTTAATAGGAATTTACTGCTCCTTTCCCACTCTACCTCATCTCCTCCAAAATACACCCATCCTTTTTAGTGGAGGAGGTGATGCTTAATTAGCACTTACATTGACTAAGAACTGTTCTCCTATGTGTTTGAACAACTTGCAGAGGTGCCATCAATCTTCAGCAGCAGCCACATGGCTCTACAGGCTCCGCTCAGTCCATCATTTGGAAGTTCCTTTTAGCAAATGAAGTGGAGTACTACGAAAGCCCTTCGGAGATCTGCATTATATGTATTAATCATGGTCACTCTAACAAAGCTTCCAGCCCTTCTTCGTCTAAAAAGACTGCTATCTAAAAAGACTGCTAATTGGAGTTCAGGGCGTACAGGAGACAATGCTGTTTCTGTGCTTTCTAGCCTGGAGCTCATCTGCAGAATTCAAAGCCTTTTTTTCTCCTTAAACAACTTAGCTACAAATAGAAACGTGGTCCTGTACTTATCTCATTAAAAGAATCCAACCTCCAAAGAAACTTTGTGTTTCCTCATCCTGCAAAGACAGGCATGGTGTCTCAGTCTGGTTTATAATTAACACTGCCCAAGGACTAAATTGCTCTTTTATTTCCAGTTAAAGAAAACTTGCAAAATAGTGTGTAAAATGAGATCAGGCTCAATGCATGCATTCCTCTCTCTGAAACTGAGTGCAATCTTATGAAATGAAGTGCCAGATATAGTGTTAAGATTAAATTTTCAGTTACTAATTTCAAATATGATGAATTCTATTCTGGGGGCAAAGAGGTGGGGAGTTCAGAAAGCTTAGGACCAAATTTTTTAATTGCTTCTGAAACAAAATCTTCCTTATTACCACATTAACATTTATAATTTTGATAGGCATAATGTCAGGAGCTAGACTGTAATTTGGCCTATAATGCTATATTTTTTTAAAAAGCTTTCTATTTATTCATGCATTTCCCAGTAATCATTTAAAATGTTAATTCTCTTCAGACCTTGTAATAACATGTACAAGAAAAATACTATTAACTTCATTTATGGGTTAAATGGATGGAAATGAAGTTGATGTGACTTAAAAAATGTCAGTTTTGGAGGACAAATCAAGGATCTATCTGCCTTAAGGCCAATTCCTTCTAAAAACAGATGGGACACCCGCCCCCATCCTACCCTCACCCACTCTACCCTCACCCACCCTACCAGAAGGACATGTGCTGCCTGTTCTACTGCATCAGTCTGTAGGCCTTATCAACATCCCCTGCCCCAAAAAGGGATTGCAACTATGCACCACTCCTCAGCCTCTTCAGCTTTCCTAGTTTCCAATCATGGGTTTCTTTCAGACAACACAATTATTCCTTTCTCTTTTTTGTCTTTTACAAGTTGCATTTCCCATCCACCTGCTCTGGCCCTCACCTCACCTGTCTCTTCCCCCACTCCACTGCTTGCTGGCTTGCTCCATGAAAGTGCTCTCAAACGTGTCCATCTCCACATCGCTGTGCCTTGCTGGCTGACCCTGCCTACCTTCCCCTTCCCTGTCTTGATTCTATGATCACTCACCAGCACTCACCTTGATCATCCTGCTTCACATGAGTTCCCTTCACTACACCATCCCAAACTACCTTCACATTAGTGGCTCAGCACTGCAGTCTTACCTGTCCCAACTCAGATCTGGCCCCTCTTTCATGTCCATTTGCACAATGCTTCTCAGATTTTAATGTGTATACAAATCCCTAAGATCTTGTTAAAAGGCATATTCCGACGCCATGTCTAAAATGGAGCCTAAGGTGCATTGCTAACCAGCACCCAGGTGATGTGGATGCTGCTGGTCCAGGGGCCACACTTGGAGTAGCAATGACTTAGCATCTAAGATGTTGGCGTGTAGACCATACTGTCTCTAAGTGTGTCCACTTCTTAAGCCATATACCACTGAGTCTACATGAATTATTCACCTTATATAACAAGTATAATATTATGCCTTTACAGATTTTGTTCCAGTAATTTCAGTTTTCAAAACGCATACCCAAAATAGCTTGCCTACCCACAAGCACACTTCCGTCCCTTAACTTGCTCCAAGGCTTGTGGAATCTATCAGTGCTGTAGGGGCAAAAAAGCTTTTGAAATGGATTTGAACATGGAGTGCTGCCTGGAATTCAGTAAGGGCTCTTTTCCCTCCTTTGTTATTCACTGATATTTATTTATTTATTTATTTATTTATTTATTTATTTATTTATTTGAGAGAGAAAGAGAGGGATGAAAACAGACTAAAATAAATTAAAATGTCCAGGTGCTCTTGCCTCAGCCATTGGCTTTTTGTGTGCACCATAAAGTGTTGAATGCCTCTGAGCCTCAGTTTCTCCAAACATAAAATAGAGGATTTTCCACTCAACTCTGTTAGGATTTACAGTCTCTAGTGAAACCTGCTGTGGAAAGATGCTATAAAAAATGTAGTGTGTTCTTGGATCACATCTGCACCAAGACCAGAAACAATTTTTTTAACAAGAAGAAGGGCTTAGTGTTCTCTATTCTCCACATTTTTTTCCTCTAATGAGGTATGGAACTGTGTAGACCATAATGATTACAGCTTAAAGTGTAGGTTCAGTTACTATGTAATCTCATAAATCTCTCTTAGTCATAAGTAACAGCTAACCTCTACTTCCTCTGATATTTTATTTACCCTGTAAATCAGCTCTATTCTTTCACTTTGCACAAAGGAAGTTGGGAACCCCGACTCTCCCAGGAATGTAGAGCCAGACGAGGTATTTGCGTGTGCCCTGACCCAGGAACCCCCTAAGGTGAGCCTCATGCAGGGCATGGAGTCCCATAATCACTAAGGACAGTTGTGCCAACAGGGTTTTGGGAGGTCAAAAAACTGCCTGAACTTCTGCAGCACAACCAGCTAGAACAGAGAATGGAATCACAGAAGTAAAAACATTAGTGAAAACCAGTTGTTTGGCATCAAAGCATGTCTTTCTCCATTTGGTGTTGCTTTTAATTAACTTCAATCACACTGGTGCCTGTGTGGACACCATGTGAACAAACATACAGTTCCCCTTTCGTGCGACTTTGTTCCCTCGCTGGAGATTTGTCCCAGATGGGGGAGCTGCTGTGACTTCCTGCTCCTCTGGAGCAAGGCACCCCGGACCAGTAGTGACCAGGGCAACAGAACTGGTGAGGAGGTGTGATGCCCCTCATTTGTCTTCTTCCACCCTCCACCCTGCTCCAAGAAAGAGATATGGAAAGATATGTAATAATAAAAGCGTAATATGCTAATTAGACCAGATGACCTTCCGGAAATTAGCGTCCAATTTCACAAACTTCCAAGGGAGTTTAATCACACAATGAACAGAAAGGCTTAAAATAAAATGATTTGCATGGCTCCTCCCTACCAACAGAAAAAAAGAAAAAGGATCAACTTTCTCAGATTACTATTTTAGATGCTCTAAATTTTAAGTAAACCTTGCATATGGTATTTATGTTTACTGAATGTTTAATGTGTGTGTGTTTGCATGCACACTCACACTTACATCATAGTTCCAGAGAGCTAAAACTCTGATTGTTTCCATAAGTTTAAGTCACCAATTCATGCTATTGCTACATGAATAATTTCCAAATAGTATTTTCTAAAGACCCAAACAAACCTATGACTGCACTCACAACAAACAAACATCCCAGATCACTTGCAGCCTAGTTGTCTCCTCCCGAGATAAGAACACTCCACTTTGCTTCTCCATCCCACACTGAACCTCCATGATTCACCAGCTAACTCACAGCACCCAGCTTCTCTTTCCCTGTAAGAAAGAAGCTGGCAAGAGCATTCTGAATATACACCCAAATCTACTAGAATTTATATTTTCAACTGCCAAGAAACTGAAGAAATCCACAGGTTGACAATATTGAACTGAGATTTGAGCCACTGCCCTTCTTTTAAAGTTCACAATTCCCTGTTCCTTTTATAATTCCAACTTCCTCTGTGTACAGTTTAAAGAGGGCTTTATGCTTTTCCTACTCTTCCTATGAAGTTTAAATGAAGTGCCTCTCATACTGTCTTTGCCTAATTTTTAAGCTTTGGGAACACTCAACCCTGTTTCTTTATGAAGGGGGTAAAAATTATCTCAAAAAATACAGATAGAGTGCATCTCACCTGACATCAGTATTCATTCAACCATGTTTTTATTCACTCAACACATCTCTGTGGAGTGTCTAATTGGGCACTTAACACTGATGGAGACACAAAAATAGAGAATATATATAGTAGCCCATTTGCAAGAAGAATCCTGCAAACGGCCGCTGCAGCCAGGTGCGCTGCCGCTGCCGCTGCCACCGCTGTTGCAGCCACCCAACCCTCTCCGCCCCGCCCTGCCCCGCTCCGCCCCGCCCGGGCTTTCCCTCTGGCAGCCACCTTGCTTTCCACTTTTCCTCCCTCTTCCTTCTAAGTTGTCTTCAGTCTTCACTCCTTCCTCCCTCAGCATATGCAAATTAACCGCCATCTTTGTTGGGTAATTTACATACTCGCCCTGATTGACTGGTGGGCGTGGCTTTGGCTGGTGGGCGTGGCTTGGGCGAAGGTGCGGTCAATTTACATATTACTATTTTATTAGGTAGGATATCCTATCTAATAAAGAGGGAATATGCTAATTGACTGCCCCGCCCTCAAAGATGGCAACGCCCACAGCCAATGAGAGAATATGCTAATTGACTGTCCCGCCCTCAAAGATGGCGGCACCCACAGCCAATAAGGAGGGAATATGCTAATTGACTGTCACACCCTGAAAGATGGTGGCGCCCACAGCCATAGATGGTAGCACCCAGTCCCCTTAGCCCCGCCAAGGCAGCAGGTGCGCAGCAAGGCCGGGCTGCCCCCAGGTGGGCCCGGCCTTGCTGCGCGCCTGCCTCTGGAGTCCCCCAGTCCCCTCAGCCCCCCAGCCACCCAGGGACTGGTCCGAGAAGCAGGCAACCCTCAAATGGCAGCTACCCAGCTGTCCAGGGCCAGCCCGAGGCACAAGCAAGCCTCAGATGGTGGCTGCCCCGCCACCCAGGGCTGCCCGAGGCTCAGGTAACCAGGGCCAGCGGAGGCTTGCGCTGCCAGCAGTGGCAGCAGCAAAGGTGTGATGGAGAGTCGCCTTCGCCCCTGATCACCGGGTCATCTCTTGCCCCTGAGGGCTCCCGGACTGTGAGAGGGGACAGGCTGGGCTGAGCGAACCCCCCTCCAGTGCATAAATTTTCATGCACCGGGCCTCTAGTATATATATATATATATTTAGATGTCACCAGTGAAAGAAGCTGGGGAAAAGGTGCATAGGACTCTGCACTATTATTTTACAACTTCCTATGAGTCTATAAGTATTGCAAAATTAAACGTGTGTGTGTGTGTGTGTGTGTGTGTGTTTTAAATAGGGTGATGGGACTGTTCAGGACTCTACCCATTGTCTCTGTCTTCAGTGATTTCATATCTAATGAAAATATGATAATTTGGTGGGGGAAGGGAACACTAGCCAGACAAAGTAATGCATGGCACATGTGTAACTGTGCCCAAATGTTTCATCTGTGGTAGACATTACTAATAATTCAGTCAGCCTTCTTTCCTGAGCTCAGACATCATCTCAGAGTCCTTCTCAACACAATGCTTTTCCAGACAACAACTGTTAACGAACTGGAGCTGGCAATAGAACGGAAAGCCATTTGCTACCCTTGTATTCCTCTATCGTGCCAAAGAGTTTCTCGGGTATTTTCACTTTAATAGACATGCTTAAAAAGAAAGCTCCAATTTCCAGAGCATATTGTGATCTTGACTAGTAAGATAAATGTAATTATTAAGAGTTTCTATGCATGGTTTTACATTTTTTCTTCAAGGTCCTCTCAATATTGTATCTGAAGATTAGTTATTTATTATCAATCTTAAAATCACAACACTTTTTGGAGATGCCCTTTAAACTACGGGTATCTCTATAAGAAATATACATACAGCAGTAAATTATTTCTTAATGAAAGTAGTAATAGAATTCCACAGTACGTGATTCATAAAACGCATTTACAAAATAAGTACCCTGCCCCCAGCATCTATGTACTTTTAAGAATAAACTACATGCAGGCTCACATATATATTATTTCTGTAATCCCCTTTTGTTCTACCCATCTTTCAACCAAATAAGTGGGCAAATAACATCTACTCCAATCTTATTAAGTGCACTTAATAATAAAAGTGAAGGCTTTCATTTTGACATATCTATAGCACTCCAGACTGGAATATACCTCTGTCACATCTTTTAACATTTAACAAAGGAGAGCATAAAAAAGTTTTATCATCATACTGAATTGAGTTCAAAGCCTGGCCCAGTCTGTTTCTAGCCATGTGATATTATTCTGCCTGGGACTCCGTCTCTTCAGCTAAAAAACCATTAGTCTCTGACTCACTGGGTTACCACAATGAGACAATGTGCACAAAGAACAATGTACAATCAATAATAGCATTCACTTATTTTATGTTATTACTGCACTATTTTTGTTTTGTTTTCTTATAACAATTGAAATAAAAACCTACTTACATTAAATGGCTATCAGCCACTTCCAATCAAGATGGTGAAGAGTAGGTAAAAGTTTTGCTAGCCTCATACCATGACTACATTAAATTACAACTAAACTGCAGAACAACCATCCTTAAGAACCACCTGCAGACTAACTGAACTGAAGTCCTATAACTAAGGAAATACAGAATAAGCCACATCAAGATTGTAGGAGGGATGGTGACCAGGAATAGATATGGAAGCAACCTAAATGTTTATCAGTAAACAAATGGATAAAGGAAATGTGGTACATATATACAATGGAATATTACTCAACCATGAAAAGAATAAAATCTTGACATTTGCTGCAACATGGAGAGAGCTAAAGGGTATTGTACAGAGGAAAACAAATACCATATGGTCTTACTTAAATGTAGTACCTGAAAAACAAAATAAAGAAACAAAACAGAAGCAAACTCATAGAGAGCACTTTTGAGCACAATAGTTTATCATATTGTAAGAACTATGAATGGTGTCAGATGGATACTGGACTTATCAGGGTGATCACTTCATAAGTTATATAAATGTCTAATCACTATGCTGTACACCTGAAACTAATATAATGTTGTATATCAATTATAATTGAAATACAAAAAGTTATTTTTTAAAACAAGGCCATAAGAATTATTTTAGAATTTTAATTTCTTTTTTTTTTTTATTTACTAGAGGCCCAGTGCATGAAATTCCTGCACTGGAGATGGGGAGGGGGCGTCCCTCAGCTTGGCCTGCGCTCTCTCGCAGTCCAGGACCCCTCAGGGGATATCTGACTGCCGGCTTAGGCCCAGGGATCAGGCCTAAGCCAGCAGTTGGACATTCCTCTCACAATCCAGGATCCCTGGCCTGTTCACTGCTCCTTACCGCTTGGCTTGCTGCTCCTTAGCATTGCCACAGAGGCGGGAGAGGCTCCTGCCACCACCACTGCGCTCACCAGCCATGAGCCCAGCTTCTGGCTGAGCAGTGCTCCCCTTGTGGGAGTGCACTGACCACCAGGGGGCAGCTCCTGCATTGACCATCTGCCCCCTGGAGGTCAGTGAGCATCATAGCGACCAGTCGTTCTGGTCGTTCCACTGTAACAGTCGCTTAGGCTTTTAGTATATAGACTAGAGGCCCAGTGCACGAATTTGTGCACAGGTGGGATCTCTCTGGGTGGCCTGCAGGGATCCAGCGTTGGTTGTTCAGTTGTTCTGCCATTCAGTCTATTGCATATTACCCTTTTATTATATAGGATATTGTAATTAATTTGGTTATATAATACATCTAGAACTAGTGCTTACATACCACACAAATATAAATCATTATATTTCAATAAGTATTTTTAAATGTCTCTTCAACATTCAGATTGTGTATATACCACTGAAACACTGTTTAATAGATGTACACCAGTTGCCATAATTGAACCAACTTAGAAATAAATTCAAATTTTTAAAGAGATTATAGATTTTTCCTATTTTAAACTATCAAATCTGAACTGTCAGTATCTCAGCAGCAATTAAATGACTGGGTGATAGCATTTGCCTTCACATGTTAAATCTTTTTGTTAAGCTAACTAGAATAAAAATTTTAAAAGAAATGAAATACTAGAGGACTGAAATTTTTTCCCTTTTCATTCTTTATACATGCCCAGAACACAGGAGTCTTTCTATAAATGTTATTGCCAACTGGCTAAAATGCAAATACCATTATATGAAAACTGAAACCATTAAATTTATATATTTGGTAAATAATATAATTGCTAAGTTACTCAATTCCTTAAATTACTAAACATTCAGTAGTGTGATTGGAATGCATATTACAAATAATATATTATTTGAACCTAATTTCCTTTGATCTTATAGAGTATTTGAATTTTATGACTATTACCCATATATTTTTTAACTGAGTTTACATTTCCAATGTGCTGTTTGGCCTAATTAAGAGTCTTAAAATATGAACTATAGAGAGGTTCTAAAAATAAGATACAGTCATAACTTCTATTATTAATTTATGATCTCAAGTAGCACATACACAAAGGCTACAAGGATAATGTACAAATGAACTGACAATCTAAGTCAATCTGAGCATGTAAGCATTCAAGTTTTCTTCTGACTTGCCCTCTAGTTGAAAAGATCAAAGTGACGCCTGGAATTATCATTGCATTGGTTTCAGTCATCCCAGTTTCACAGCGTCCAGTCATTTTGTGCATTCTATATTCAGTGCAGCTGTTGTTGTGACTCTTGAGATGTTAGACTCACTAATAAGTTATTTTCCAGTCTTTTGGCAAGAAGGGGGCTATAAGAGAAATGGCCTGTCTTGATGTGTTCCAGCTGGAAGTAAATATGTTCTCCCATTGAAAAACAGGTCATTGCCGGGAGGTTTCCAAATTTTACCTAACTGAGCACTGGATTAGGAATTGCTAAAGATTAAGGAAATAGAGGCATGTCGTGATTCAAGCCCCAGGAAGAGGTTAAGAACTCTTAATTTCAATCCCAGGTTTCCTTGCTAACACGTTTTACAACCTTGAAAACGCCACTTAGCCTTTGGCTGTGCTTCCATAGCTATAGCCCTAATTATTTAATATTTATTGAAAACTCATAAAGAACTGGTTCCTGAAGAGAACATAAAGCAAAAACGACTAGCTCTGTTACTCCAGGGTTTATTTTATAAGGACCCCATTAGCAGTATTTCACAGCCTACCATTTTGAAAACCCATTCTGCACTTGACTAGAAAAAGATCATTCAATATTTAGAGAAAATTCATTAGTAATTTTTCAACAGGATGAAATAGAGCAGATGGAATTGGCTTACATTTTTGACCTGGTACACAATTTCAAGAAGTCCTTAATTCAGAACAAAGCGAAGGCCTTCATTAAAATCTGATTACTAGAGTCTATGCTTTGAAGATGGACTAAGAAAACAGCCTAAATAAAGGGGCAGTTGTGAGGTGTTATTTCTTTGGTTTTGACATAGTTGGGATTTGATGTTCATTTGTTTATTTTTTCAAAAAGTTTGTCAAACTGTAAAACTTTAATGGGAAGGTGGGGGCGGGGCTGTAAGAGATCAACCAAAGGACTTGTATGCACACATATAAGCATAACCAATAGACACAGACACTAGGGGGGTGAGGGCATGTGCTGAGGGTGGGGGTGGGCGGGAGGAGGTCAATGGCAGGGGGTGGAAGGAGACATATGTAATACTATATGTAATACTTTAAACAATAAAAAAAAAAGTTGTGTTGAAGGCAAGAAAAAACAGTGTTCTCCCTTCACAACAGCCTAGAGGGGGCTCCTTTGTGTTCAATGCACAACCGATTTTCCTTGATCCATGTTGCCAACATTCTTTGTCCTAATCTAACAAACTGTTTGTATGGATAGAGTTGCTAAGAATATCTGGGTCTGCCACTGTGAATACTCACTGACATTTTCAATATTCAACATGACACCATGGTGCTACTGCTTATCCATGGGTATGTATGACTGATTGGTTTTCCCTGCAGTGAGGAACTGTTTTTAGCAGCAAATTATATAGGCCAGGATCTTTAAAGCAGCTATGAGAGGGTGGGTTTTTTTTCCTTTTGTTTTTCTTGGAATCTTTGTTTTAAAATGAGGTTCCATGATTATTTATCCTAGCCTCAAAAGCCATGGAAAATGTTACATTTGAAGAAGATGACACAAGCTGGAAAGCATTTAACCAGTTTGTCGAATCAGTTTTGGAAGCAATATGTAAGTACTAGAAGCCTGATGCATGAAATTCGTGCAAGAGTAGGCCTTCACAGCCCCAGCTGCCTCGGCCCTCGCAGCCCTGGCTTCTTCTGGAAGGTTGTCCGGATGGTTGTTCTGCTGTTCGGCCGTTCGTAATAAGTGTTGCATATTATGCTTTTATTATTATAGATAATATACAAGAAGATATTTTCTCTCTCATTTTATGTGTATGCTTTAAATTTTTATAAGAGATCAACCAAAGGACTTGTATGCACACATATAAGCATAACCAATAGACACAGGCAATGTAAAGATGGGAGTAAATAAAGGTAAGAAACAGTTACCATATCTAGAGCCATCAAACTGCTTTTGCTCACATTGTTATATCCTTGAAAACCTATCAATTTAGTCCCTATTACTTCAAACTATATGAGTATTTGTGCAAGAGCTAGCCTGCAGGTTTTTACTTTAGGACTATCTGTGAAAAAATAACAGTAATAATAGATTGCAGTCAGTAAATTTATCCAGGGTTATTAGAGAATAAGTGCCACACAGATATATTTAAGAGCATAAATTTTTACTGAACATCATTTCATATTTTCATGATGACTGTTAGCACTGTAAAAATAATTAACTATTGCACTATGCTTTAATACAGTAGTAACCTCATGGCTATCAGATGTTTGCCCCTACACTAAATGGCCCCAGGCTGCTTTATAATGGAGGATTCTACAGCCTCAGACTTCTCTACCTTTCACTATGAACTGTCATTTTTAGTATGTGGAGTCTCTCACTCAACCTCAAAACCCCCTTTGTTTCTAAGGTAGAAGTGGGGGAAAAACCAAACTTCTTATAAGTTTGGGCTTTCCGCTGGCTTTAATTCCATCGGAAGAAGACTCACAAGACAGGATGATGAATTGTGAAATGATGGAACAACAGAACAGAAAATAGTTAGACAAGTGCACAAATTATGTTTTCTGCTGGTAATGTATACCAGCTGTTATTTCCTATCTGATCTCTGTACAGCTTGTTTTCTCCACATGCTATAATCTTGTCTTTACCAGACCTCTTCTGCTTTATTCTACTTCTACACTTTACGAATGAGATTTTACATCCTAATCCTATACCCTCAGAGTGCTGCCCATTTTCCTATGGACATCTGCTAGCCCTGTGGGTTAGATTTTCTATTCCAGTCATACATACAGGTCTTGGATGAAACTGTAAGAGTTTCACTGGGCTCAAGCCCAGCTCATTTGGAACACTAGTTATAACTAGTAGCTGTAGCTCCTAATTGTTCTCATTCTTCTAATGTTAAAACTGATCCTTTGCAAACCTCATTAGAGAAAATCTCATGACTTATCTATAAGATCCTGCCATGGCAGAGAGTTAAATTATTAGACTCTCATGTAATCCAATGAGTCAAGGCAGGCTGTCCCTGAAGAAGCTGCCACCACCTCAGCACACGGAATAACACAGCCAAGGAAATTCCAAACTGCTATTCATCACCCATGTAAGAAAAACACTTCATGACCTTCAAAGTGGGCTATTGTCCATTAATACAGCTCTCTGACAATGCTCAACACATTTACTCATGGTGGATTTGACTCTTGGCTCAATGAAATCTAAAGGAAGTTAACTAGAAACGCAGAAGGGCAATTTTTATTGCTTATTTCTGTGGGAGCCTAGAGAATTTGCTTAGGAATCTAAGTCCTTTGGCCTGAAGTACTCAACCTGTCACTAACACACACAGCAAGTTCATAGACTGGCAAAGACTGCACAGATCTACTCCCCCAGGGGGAATCATATCTGTTTGTCCTACTGTGCAGAGACATATTTTAATAGCAGCCCTATTCTTTAAAATTAGTGTCTGTTTCATGACTAATTTTACAGGATTATGTGTGACCATTAAATCAATATACCCCTTTGCAGAGGGCAGTAGTCACTTCACTTTCAAAAGTTGAAGTTCTTTAAAACCATATTATTTTCCTCTTTCAGAATAGCAAGTCAGTTAGAACTGTTAGAATCACCCTCAAACAATTATATTTTATAATGTGTTTTCACATTGAGCAAAGGCAGGAGTGGGGAAATGAGCCAAAAGCTCTCCGTCCGTATGAAACCGTAAGAAGCCTAACTAAAGAGGTCATCTATCCAGAAGCTAAGGCTGCTTCAGAGGGCTTAGCTCAGAGTCCATCCTTTGGTCGACTACAGAGTGGGCTCTGTCTTCACCTGGGGTCAGTGTGTGCCAGGGGTCAAACCTGACACTGAAAGTAGAATAATTACCCATTCAATACCTGACTCCACATCATGAAACTTCCCTCCAAATTATGCCTAGGTGATCAGAAACCATGTCCAGGTGCCCCTGGTGCTCCTCCTGCTGAACGCCTTCCCTGTCCGCCTGCCTTTTCTGAAGCCCTGGGCAGACCATGCAATGGACTAGCCCAGCTCCATCTCCCCACTGTCTCTAAAGAATGGAAAACCTTCCTTTCAACTCTAACACCCACTCCCGCTTCCCTGCCCTTTTTCTCCCAAGCAATGTAATTCAAGCTGAAATACAGAGCTGCTCACTTTTTTTTTCCCCTTTTCTTTTTTTGTTCCTGTTGCATAAAAACTGAAAGGGGGAAACAAAGGCTCACGTGAACTCTAGAGATTAATACCCCTTCTGGTCCCAGCTGTCAGATTTATTTCTTCTTTGTAGCTAAATCAGGTCATTACGCTCCAAATCTTTATTCCAGATGAAAGATTTAAATCTCCACAGAACTTGGGGAGTTTGGGGGAGGGAGGGCATATTAAGCTGCACATAGTAATTGGCTATAGTTTTATCTGAATGTTTGTATGGCGGCTGCTATCAAATTCCGATAAACTTTTATTGACCCCTTTCACTTTCCGGAGTCCCTGGGAATCTGAGCAATCAACTGCGTTGTCCCAGCACTCAGACTTTTGTGCTCAATTATAAACTCTCTCCACATCTAAGATGTCATGTTTCTACAGCACTACTTTAAACAATCAAAGAAATTAAAAGATCCTTTGGGTTGCTTTGTAATAATAATCATAATTTTAAAAGTTACTATAACTCAAGCATTTGTCCTTGACGTGTTCTGAATTATTTCTTAAGAATTTTAAAAAAATAAAAAAGCAGACATAATGGAAGGCTTAGAGATCCCATTTAGCTGCTTAAAATCAAAACCAAAGAACAGCAGTGGGAGCAGAAGTCTGAAAAAGCATTAAGTCATCAAAATCGCCATTCAGTGAAACAGCTTTGGAACAGATGTCTCTCCCATCATCTTTATCCCAAGGACCCGGGAGGGGACATTAAATATATTAATAAAGATAATAAAGCAAATAGCCTTAGGTCAGTACCACTTTCCCATAGAGGTATTCCTCAGGCAGACTTGTTAAATGGTCCCGAAGCACCCCTCGCAGTTTTTGCTTCATGTAGCAAACTCTTATTTTCTCAGTATTTCAGGGATAAAATGATGATGCTGAGCACTGAGCCCTAAATCAGGATACCTTTGTTGTACCTGTAGAAAACAGGTGTGTAAAAACTCATTTAGGTCTAGTTAGGTTAAAGGGAGCCCACTTTTGTTCAGGAGCCCCACACACACAAATCCAGATTTCTGCAGCCTTTTTGTGTTCCAACTTCCAGGAGACAGCAATCATTGTGATTCTATGTGGATGGCACCCCAGAGCTATGCAATGCAGAGGCCCTGGATTTAAGGCCCTTTGGAAATGTCCACTTGCCACATTGTGAATCATGTTCCCTTTCCAACCTCAAGACAGGTTCTATATTCAATTGTTTCAAGAACAGAATACTCCTCTGAAGGAGGAAAGGGGGAGCCTTCAAGGAGCTGGAAGAAAAGTTCTTGGGTCAAAGCACTTATGTCAACAGTCCTGTGAAAGCTGCTGGGAACCTGCCATAAATGTTTGAAATCCTAACTGAGAGAAAGGCTAGAAACTAGGGCTGCCCCTGATCATAACCTCAAGGCCCCATCTGACAAAATTATCTTTGACCTGCTCTTGTCATGATGTCTGAAATTGCCCCCTCTGAAGACCTCCTCCTTGTTAAGTGCATCTCCTCCAAAAGGTCCCTATTTAAATGCTAATGTTTTGCTCACCCAATATCAGTCATTAGTTTATCACATTAGCCTCAGTCACCCGGGGAAAACGGAACTTGGTTGGGTAAGCACTAATGAAAGACAAGGTGAAAGGGATGTTCCAGAACATGTGTAGGGACCAGAGATGTGAGTGGTGGTGGTTAAACAGAGTTTACTGGGGTGGGCAGCTAGAGTGACAGGCAATACACCAATACTCACCCTCTCAGAACTGGGGTACACAACATGCTTCCTGGAGGAGGGTGCTTTAAAAGGAAGATTAGGGGATACTTTAAATAAGCCTTATTAAATCCATTGTAGTTTTATCTAGAGCTGGTCCTAGTTGGGTCTAAGTAAATCCAATAAACAGGACAGAAAATACTAACCCTAATCCTAACAAAAAAGATGGTCCAAAAGTCCATATGCCTGCAGAAGAAAACTCAGCTAGGAACTTGAAGCACACACTTGGCCCTTGCCATTTAAGATGATTCACTGCAAACTAGGCCAACTCTGTCTGACAGAATGACAGCTATTCCCACAGTGGCTTTGGGATGTTATTTGAAAATCAGTTTATTTATTTTTTAAAGGCAACATCCATTGTTAGGCTTGATTTTTCTTTCAGTTCATCTAAATGGGACCATCCTTATCTGCAAGGACATATACCTTTTTGTGGAGCTTTCCACAATGTACAAATGTGTTGTGTGGTAATGATCTTTGTGGTTAAATTGAGATGTTCTGTACTACAAAAGCCTATGTGCACAAAAAGCCTGGATTAGATGCAGGAAAGAACTATGCACTGGGTGCCTAAAAGCACAGAATGAATAGCATAAGATGGCATAATGTTTGTGCAACCTATTTTTCAAACATATTTAAATCCATCTTGTTTTATTAATTTTTAAGTGATACTTATTCTCAACATGCTCAAATGTCTCCCAGAGGGAAAAGTGGTCTACAAGAAAGCTTTTGATCTTCATTCACTTTCAAGCATCTGCAAATTATAAGACCTGTTGGGGAGATAGTTGGCTCATTTGTTGGCTGAGAGGCACTTTTGTTTTCAACAGGAAGAAAAATTTTTGCTTAAATTTGGAGGAATCTCCTAAATTTAGGAAATAGTGTTATCTCTGTATAAATGAAAATGTGTGACTTTAGGTATTTTCCATTGGCTGTTCACTGGGGGAAAAAAATCAGAATTCTCAATAAGGCAGTAACACAGTATCCTTTAGAGTACACATGTGTTCAAGAAAGCATCTTTGCACTTACGGCATGACCTGCTGGAGGTGAGAAAGTTTGTTCCTGGGCAGGAGGAAGATGACCTGCTGAGATAGAATTGTGTAGTGTTTGTGAAGACAAACTTTTCTGGACAAACTGACTTAGACATGATTTCTAGTTCTAACAGTTTCTACATTGAAACTGGACAATTCCCTTAATTCATCTGAGCCTCAGTTCCAGTATCTGCAAAATTGGTATAATAATAGTCTCTTTTTTATAAGATTGTTGTTAAACATTAAAATAAGGTAATGACTATAAATGGCAATGCACATATAATGCATAATACCTGTCACGCAATAAGTATCCAATAAATGACAATAACCTGTCACATCATTATTCATCCTGGACATTTTAATCTTAGGCTACATCTCTATCAAGCCCTTGATATGGACATTTTTGGTCAAAAAATTTTTGTGCAATGAGGTAATTTAAGGCAGGGTATTATTTACAATTAGAAACAATACAAGCATTCTCAGGTGCTAGTGTAACTTTCATAAGTGAGTTCTTGTAGTTGCACATAAAATATTTGAATCAGTCATTTCTCCAAGCTCTGGGAAAGAGCTAGGGATATGCACCCTTAAGCATAGCATCTAGACAGGAGTCATCAAGTCTCTTTACTAATGGTTGCTTCAGAGGTGTCCGAGATACCTGTGAACTACCTGTGAACTGAAATCAGTTTGTCACCAAGAGAGACAGAGATAACCTGAAAAGGTTACTGTCATGTGTGGCTAAACTCCTGATTTCCAGCTAGCGCACTGTGAACATCTTAACAAACAAGAAAATCACTGATTCAGTCATTCCTCTTCTCACCAAAACCATTTTCCATCCGTCAAAGAGACATAATCTCAACACGGTTTGTTGAGCACGGACAAAGACGAATAATCTTTGGTGTCCCTGTTATTCACTCGCTAAGTAAGTCCAAGAACAATGCCAAACAAACAGCCCTCAGCTGGTGTTTCTTGTTCAGATCTTATAGATTTTTGAGAATGTCTAAATCATTAAGAAAAAAATCATAAAGTCCATTCCCTATAATCCTATACAATAAGAGAGGAATATGCTAATTATCTGTTACACCCTGAGGCGTAACGACCAACCATGTAACGACCAGATCACCGATCTGCAGGAGGGTGGGGCATCGAACTACAAGCAGGCGGTGGAAAGCTACAGGATGGGGCAGGGCAGCAAGCAAGCAGGAGGCAGAGAGCTACAGGAGGGGCAGGGCAGCAAGCTATGGGGGGCGGGGGGAGCTACAGGAGGGCGGCAGCAACCTACTGTCTCATGGATTCGTGTGCAGGGCTACTAGTTGTATATATAAAGAAACATGCCCCAAAGAGGTTAAGGAATTCACCTGAAGTCAGAAGGCTATGGGCAAAACTATTTAGAAGGCATGGTCCCTGATAGTCTACCAGGCCTCTTTCCACTCTCCACATATATGACTTTAAAAAAGAAGAGACATTTGCATCTTTTTTTTTAATGCTAGATCTTATTTATTTGTTACTCTTAGAAAATCTCATTTTTTGACTGAACTCAAAGATAGAAGCCCTCAGAGAGGACAGCCTATGTCTCTTGGAAATCTGTTCCTGACATTTATCTTTGGCCTCCTTCATTCTCTTGGCCAAAAGTTTAGCATATCCTGTGGCATCTTCCTTATTTTTTTTTAACATACTGTTTCTTCAGAGCAATATGCCGATGTTTGTGTTGCAGGATGCATGGAGTAATAAGATGCTGAATCTTGGGTGCTCCGGTCCTAGGTTTCTTACCTTCTTTATTTGGGGGCTTTCTCACACCATTTTGGAGGACATCATCTTTAGAGAGATTGAAGTTGTGGACTCTGCTAGCTCTTTTGGGACCTTGGCAACAAGGCACAGAAGTATCCGTGAGACCAGGAATATCTTTCTCCCCTTTTTTCACAGTGACCAAGTTAAAAACACTCCAACTGGCATTCACAATGCAACCCCAAACAGATTTGCATTTTCTTTCTCCAGTCCTTCTTGGTCTATAACAGAAATGTCCTTATTCAATAGCAGGCAGTCACAACCATGGGTCAAGGCACCCTGCTTCATGGGGAAACCTAGTTTCAAATCACACAACCCTCCCATTCTTCACCCAGAGCTTCGGCAGCAAGTTCTATGGCCATACACTTCTTATAAAACGTACAGAGTGTGTGTTCATCATCCACTTCAATCAGTTTCTGGCAGCCAGTGGCTGGGAAAGAGATGTTTAACTTCATCCTGAAGCAGCTGAAAGCCTTGGAGGCACCACGAAAAAGAGCTGCTTCTCTTCTGATCCCAACGTGCATGAGTCAAAAGGCAGATTTCCATGGGGAGTTGCAAATCAGACCACTCTATTGAAACCAGTAATTTTATCCAATGTTTATTAAAACAAATCAAGTCATGCTACCCTGTTAACTTCGCCTAGTATCCTCGGTATACTATGGCCTAATAATAACATAAAAGATTAGAAACCTATTTAAGCAATGAGACAAGCCAGACCATGCAGAAATGCACAACTTGAATCCGATTTGTAATTATAAAGTTCTTATGATAAAATTTTTGTTAAAAAAAATTACTTTTTCAGGTTTTCTCCAGTTAGCCCAGTTCCTTCCTCAATGACTTTTGTGAGATCTACACACACACACACACACACACACACACACACACACACGCACACGTGCACACACACACACTTCCCCATCTCTCCCTTGTTTCTGCCAGGAATTGCACACTGCACTAATTTCAATAACACTTCTTCAACAAGGACAGCTGTTTTTGTTTGTTTGTTTGTTTGTTTGTTTGTTTGTTTGATTTCTGATTTGTGGTAAAGAAAGGAGAAGTCAGAGCCTTTCTCAGTACAGTGAAAAGCTACTCAGCTCCTTCTCAGAGCTGGGAAGGTGTGTGTGTAGGAGGCTGAAGAGAATTAAAACATCAAACAAGAATTTGTCTGTTCTCTATCAGTGTGAAAACTAATATAGAACTGGAAACCTTGCTTCACGCTTCCTTACCCCAGCGCCTGCAAAGCTCACATAGTACCCTATAACTCAAACAGAGAATGAGATGGCCTGAGGACATTCTGCCAGGGAGTCAGGAGCAAGGCGAGACCAAATTCAAGCTTCCCTGGTACTGAAGACGACCATTAGCTTCCACTATTTCTGACTTTTCCACGCTTGCTATCTAATTATGTCACATCTTGAAAATGCAGCGAGAGAAAATTCCATTTCAGCTCTAATAATAGAAATGGGTAATATTTACCACTTCAACAGACTGTGCTGTGTTGTGAATGAAGGCTGCCTCTTCAGCCACATCATAGAGATGAAGTTGCTTTGGCAATAGTAGAGCATGTGGGAATTAGAAACCTAAGTAGACTATGGGAGTGATATGATTTTAAGAAAGTAATTTAATATAAATAGTGATGTTAAATGGCAATCTCATCCATAAAAAATTGCATGTTGGAAAGGCAACTAAATGTCTATGTAGGGGGAAGGGGAAAGGCAATTTTAAAATGTTATTTTGAAGTATATTAGTGGCACCGAATCCTACGCTATTGAAAGATCAGATCATTTTTCCAAACAAAAGCATAGTCCATAAATAGTAATAGCAATATGCTGCATTCGTCAAAAATAGGAGGAAATGCCAAGATGTCCTTGAGCCACAAATGTAAACAAAATCACCGAATTCTGTATGAAGCACAACTAGTGTGGGAGAGCATGAAGGAACAGCCTGAATGAAAGTTTTAAAAAAGGGGTCTGAGGAGAAACACTGCATCTTCTCTGCTTGGCTTTTCTCCGTTTAAGTCCATGATTTGCTACAAATTTCCGATTTCCACCATGGTCATTAATGTATCTCCCCATACATTAGGAAGTTGCATGTGGACACTCACCTTGAGGAAGTTAGAGATGCTTTGAGCACATTAGAAACAGTCCATTTTTTTTTTCTGGGTCACAGTTAAGGACAGACAATATCAGCTAGTGCAAAGTGCAACAGTCTGCCTGGGGGTGGGGGACAGAGGAATGATCCTAAATTTAAAAGGGCAGCAAATTTGCAGCAAATAAACTTCTTGAGATACCAGTAAAGTTTAAGAATTGAGAAGGGATATGATCTAAGAGGAAGAGCAATTGATTAAGTTCTGAGCTAATCAATACTTAACAAGCCTTTATTGTGCCACAGTGTGTCCTAACAGTTGAGTTGGGGCTAGCTAGGAAGCAACTGCCAAGTCCCCAAAGTCAATTAAATTAAGCCTTAAGTGCCCTCAATGTCACTGTCTTCAGTGAGTCTCCTTTGAGATGTGGGGTAAGTGGGATAACAGACTTCCACTAAAAGGTTTCTCCCAACTTATCTTGGATCTTGACCCACTGCAGCCTGCTATCTGGATCCTCCCTCAGTTGGTACAGCCTCCCTAGGTCTCTGGTACAATATAGTGAGCAAAGAAAGCGTGGTTCATTACAGAACCTTAGGAAAAAGTGTCACCACCATGATACACAGAGGCCTTATGGGAAAAAAAATTGTAGATGTCTACATCAAAATTTGTGAATATATACATCATGTTCTTATCATTATGTTACCTTGCATATTTTAAATGCACCATAGTTTAAATAAATGCCAAATTGTCTAGCTATTACATAGTGCCAAATATGCCTTAAGTAGAAAAGGACTGTGCAATTTATAATCTACAGAAACCAGGAAAAACTTCTAAGCCATAAAGTGTGGAAGCTAGTATGAAAGAGAGTGTTTCACTTGATTATAAGCTTTAAAATATTTTTTTAAAAGACACTCTAAACCAAGAGTTTGTGAATGCATACATCATTTTAAGGAATAATCCAAAAGCAAAATACTTGAAGAACATGGAATTCCACTGTACTGTGAATATCAGGTCTTTCCTGGGAGCAAACCCTTTTCCAGGAGTGGAAAGTATTCAAAGGCTCTGACTGAATGTCTAAGAGGAGTAGAGAAGAAGCAGCACTCTTTAAAGAAAGGAGTTATGGTGGAGAGAAAAGGTGAAAGAGATGTATGTGGTGCAGACAATGCAGAAGAAACTGCCTGTTTCATAGTTTTGCCCATGGTTCCATGTAGCAGCCATGAGAACCCACACTGCAGACATCCTATGACAGGGAGTGAAATTGATCCAGGGCTCCAGCTGCTGTTCTATGAAATCCTTCTGAGCCTTTGCCTCAAGGCTGTACCTTCCACAGGCAGCTGCCTGCCAGAGACCTTGTGCAGCTGGGGGCTACTCAGGGGATGGGTTCCTGGTTCCTAGGAGATAAGAGACTCCTTTTTTGTCCAACTTGGACTCAAGGCCTTGGGGAACCTTCCACAGACCACAGGGCATTCTAGGATGCTTCCACCCAACCTTTTATCCCTCCTTCACTCACAGTCAGGCTTGCCTCAGGGTCTGACAATTCTCCCAGCCTTTCTCAATCCCTCTCTATTTCCTTTCATAGGCATCTCCCCTAATAAAACCCTAGCACATTCAATTGTCTTGCTCCCTGCCAGAAAAGAGTGTGCAAATGACCTAGACGTCTGAAAGATTTCTTTGTTTCTTGCAAGCCTCACCTTACCATATATATGCAAGGTTTCTCTCCATTTTTTTCTCCAGAAAACCTGCATGGACTATTAAAAATTCTCCTTGGTGAATTTACCTACCTTGTGAACTACTCACACCTATTTGGAAGACCATTTTTGAGAACTCTTTAAAAAAGCACTCTAACCACAATGAGGCAGTTTATGCAGAGACAGTTCATGCAGTCAAATAAATTCTCATCAAATGTTGGAAGCCAGGTCTTGGTTTGGGTGCCTTACTTTTAATATTTTAAAGCTTATAAATCAAGTGAAACACTCTCTTTCATCCTAGCTTCCATACTTTACACTTAGGAAAACGAGGGTTTCGTGGTGTTCTGTAGGTTATAAATAGCATAGCCCTTGTCTATTTTCCACATATTTGGCAGTATGTGATATCTATTTGGCATTTGAATTTCAACTATGGTGCATTTATAATATGCAAGGTGACATAAGCCATAAGCTGGGCTTCTAAACTGAGGCTTTTTTATGAATGATATTTAAAATAATGTATCAGGAGGTTAATACCCCACTTGAAATTGTCTCTATGTCTCTTTCTACACACAATTGGTTTGATTGTTATGACTGTCAAGATAAATTAGTAAAGAGTTGAGCCAATTGTGCCTTTAGACACAGCTTTAAATACCCCTATAATAGATGAAAAATGAAAAGGTTAAACTAGAAAACTTCTAAGGTTTCTTCCAGCTTTAATAACAGGATTCTCTATTTCTATGGTGTAATCTGGTCAGATATGTTTAGAGTTCTCCGCAACTATGAGTTCCCTTTCATGAAATCTGAGTACAATAGAATTTCCTTCTCTAAACATGTTCAGCAACCATGATTCCAGTTTTAATATATAGGGAATGCTGGGCGACTGCTTTAACTAGACTCGTCAGATGATCAAGAACCATAGCATTGCCTCTGAGAAGGGACAGATCCCTCTTGTCCCCCTCCTTCCTTCTGTTGCTGCTTTTGGGGAATAAGGATGGGAGAATTAGAAGGGCTAGCATACTCTAAAACAACCCAACACAAATCTTCCCTAAAGATCATGCTTTCTGCAACCAATGCAGAAAGTACATTCTAAAGGGTCTTGACCATTGAACAGTGACATTTAACTATGCTTAATCATCAAAGTCAAGGCTTCACTTCCCAAAAGGTATCCACATCCTAATTTCAGAATTTGTGAATATGTTATGTTACATGGCAAGGGGGAATTAAGGTTCCAGATGGAATTAAGGTTGCTAATCAACTACCTTGAGATGGGGAGATTATCCTGGATTATCTGGGTGGGGTTCAATGTAATTATCAGGATCCTTGTAAGTAAAAGAGAGAGGCAAGAGAGTCAAAGTGATGCGATATGAGAAAGATAAATTCTCCCGGGGAGCCTCTGAGAAGGAACACAGCCTTGTCTACATCTTAATTTTAGCCTGAGACTCATTTAAGACTTCTGACCTTCAGAATAATAAAATAATAAATATGTGTTGTTGTAAGCCACTAACTTTGTAACAATTTGTTATATCAACCATAGGAAACTAATACATCCTGCCCTATCATCTGAACAGGAGGAAATTTTGGATTTAAAATTCTAAAATATCTGTTCAAATAGTAATTGTAAGAGTGAATGAAGTACTCTTACTTGTTGGGCTTCACATCTATTGCCTGCTCAGAACCTAAGGCCTCTTTTTTTTTCTCTTGTCCATATCCAAATTGCCATCCCCCTCCACTCCCAGGACAAAGTCCTATAGCTTCACATTCAGAATTGCTATTTTAAGAAAATGTCTCAGTCACTCATTCAATTAGTCATTGAGTCAACAAGCTTTTATACCTCTAGCAAGACCTCTCCCCTGGACCTCAGGCATAAATATCTAACTCATGCCCAACATATATTTCAACTTAATATGTCCAAAACCAAAGTCCTGATTTTCCTACCCCATCTGCAACTTCCAGAGTCTTCTTCACTTCAGTTGATGCAAAGTCCATTCTTCTACTGGGTCAGGTCAAAATGCTTACAGTCATCCTTGACTCCTCTCCTCTCCCACACTTCCCATTCAATCCATCAGCATATCCTGTCTGTTCTGCATTCAAAATATGAACACTTCTCACTAACTTCATGGTCACCACCCCATTCAAGCCACTATATTCTGTTGCCTAAGAGCCTTTAACTAATCTTTGGCTTTGCTTCCTTCTGTCTATTCTCAATGCAACAGCCAGACTGATCACATTTAGAACATAAGTCCAACACCTTCACTCCTCTGCTCAACAATTCCCATCTTTCTCACTCGGAGTAAAAGCTGAAGGCCCAGCTCTTTCCTCTGCTGTCCACTGCCCTCATCTCTATGACTCTCTGTGGTACTCACTGGGCTCCAGGAATAGCCTCCTTGTTGTTCCTAGAACAAACCAAATACACTCCTGGCTCCAGACTAACTATATTGTGCTTTCTGCTCCCTCTGCATGATTCTCCCTCAGTGAGGCCTTTCCTGCCCACCTTACATAAAAAAGAAACCTGTCTCCCCCTTATACCTTCTCTTGCTGTTTTCTACCTAATTTAACCTGCTTTATTCTTTCCATAGTACTCATTGCCATCTGACATATGATATATTTACTTGTTGATTTGTTGATTGTCCAACCCCCCTCAACTGCACTAAAACATAAGCTCCATGAAAGCAGAAACTATTTTTTGTTCACTGCTTTAAACCTAGCACCTAGAATTGCACCTGGTATATAATAGGCACATACACAACCATATTTAAATTAAGTAAATTAATAAATAAATCAATCACTATTGAGCCCGTGCTACATAAATAACCGTCCCAGGTCCAAAGGATACAAAGATGAATGAAACACAATTTTTGACATTGAGGAATTCATAGTGTAGAGCAGTACCGTTCAATAGAACGTTCTGTGATAATGGTAATGTTCTCTGCGCTGTCCAGTATGGCAACCACTAGCGACATGTGGTTACTGAGCACTTGAAATGTGGTTAGTGTGACTGAGGAACTGAATTTTTCTTTTATTTTATTTTAATTATTTTAAATTTAAAAGACTAGTGGCTACCATATTGGACAACACAGGTCTAGAAGTGGAGACAGATATATGAACCTATAATACTGTAGGAATGCAACATAGTTAGTGCCATGGTAGAGACATACAATAAAGTGCTGTGGGAACCCAGAAAAGAGCCACTAATTCTGCCTGAGTTAAGATTTCCCCCAGTAAACCCTCCAAGAGTGCTTTTCCCTCAATTCATTTGGTGTTCTTGTAATTATTATTTATTTTTAATTATTTACTTGATGTTATAAGAGTTGGAGCTGTACCATCCTCAGCTACTGACAGGTGCTTTGTACATAGTAGGTGAGTAATAAATATTGGTTTGACTAACAACCTAGATAGTTATGGAAGGCTTCTTGAGGAGATGATATTTGAGTTGCATCTCAAAGGATGAATAAGAGTTTCCTCGGCCACGGCCAATATAGGGTGTAGGGATGATAGGCAGGAAAAACGACACATGCAAAGGCAGACAAGCATGAGAGTTCCAGCACTGTTGTTAGTGGAAGCAAGAATTCAGTGTGATTGCATATAAAAGTAGATGTACTCACTTCTTACCACGTGAAAATTCAAATTAGACAATAATTTTATGAGTAAGAAATCCAAAAGCCAGTGTGAAATTAAGAGTTGGGTAAGTGTTTAGTGAATTGTGACAAAGTAGACTTAGACTTTTTCAAATCTTTAGCCCATAGCTGCCTTGTAATAAGTATAGACTAAAGTTTCTCTAACTTTTTCCTAATCTAGAATATTGTGATATTTTGGCTTGTGGGGCCCTTAGAGATAATTTAACTGAAGACTTCTTTGGTCAGATTAAGGAAATTAACATCCATAACACAGTTTTAGTTAGTTAATGTAGAAATGGGACCATAATCCAGTTATTTTAACTCAGAGCCTGGTGTCATTACCACCACACAGAAATTACACAACCTCATTTCATCCTCTCACCCTGACACAAAGCAAGCAGTAGCCCCACAATATGTCTGTTACTAACCTCCAATCACCTTATAAAACATACAGAAAGAAGACTCGGTCATGACTCTTTGTCTATGTATGAAAATAACCATCATGATTTAACTAAGTTAGAAGAGAGAAAGAACAAATTCCCACTTGGACACAGGTTTACTCATTTCTCCACAGTCAAACCAATAATCCTAATGATATTTCTCTTTCATTCTATAAATCTGTCATACTAGACATAAGTCATATGCCCCCAAATTGAGACTAGTTCTATATCCTTTACAGAAATTCTGTTTGACTAACTCAGTGGTCAGCAAACTCATTAGTCAACAGAGCCAAATATCAACAGTACAACTATTGAAATTTCTTTTGAGAGTCAAATTTTTTAAACTTAAACTTCTTCTAATACCACTTCATCAAAATAGACTCACCCAGGCCATGGTATTTTGTGGAAGAGCCACACTCAAGGGGCCAAAGAGCCACATATGGCTTGCAAGCCACAGTTTGCCGACCACAGGACTAACCATCTTGTTGTGCCAGTGTCCTAACCATCTTGTACCAGCACTCCAAGATTCAAGACATCTGTGCTTTATCAGGGGGGCATCTTACTTTGCAAGCTACAGTGTCTTCATCACTAACCCACAACCATTTTTTTACATTAAAAATCTATTGACTTCCCCAGGGAAAGATGATATGCTTTGTCCACTTTTGTATTATCTTCCTTCAAAATCTCTGGGGCCTTGGAAATAAAAAAGAGTCTAATTCACAACAAACAAGAAGAAATAGAAATAGTTTATTGCTATGGGAACAACTGTGTCTTACTTTGTGATATACATATATGTGGTTCCCCAGACAGAATCACCATGGTTTACCTTTGACTGTTTCCAACACTCAAATAGAAAATTTATCTCCTTCTTTTCAATTCAGTTCCATCTTTCATGCACATAGGTAAAATTTCTCCTTTGATTAATTTCTTTTGACATACATGATGTGGATCCCTACTTCCTTGGGCTCTCCCACATGTACCTAAACATTCACAGTATGTCTCTGAGAATATAAGGATAATTTCCCGCAAACACAATTAAGAACAGATGGCTAAAAACTACAAGGTAGTATTTGCATAAAAAGATCATCTTACTTTGACTGTAAATTTTTACATTACTTTTAATTGTTTTCCCTGAAAAGGGAACCCCCTCCTTTAACCGAAAGATAACAAGAAAATTTGACTGAAAAGGAAACATTTCATAGCAAAGGCACTGTGAAGAAAAAGTAACACAAGTACATAAAAGAATGTGACATACTGTGAATGAAAGTGTCACATCTGCTCAAATATCCAAGAAATGTATACTGAACCTGAGAGACTTTAACCACCTCACCTTCCCAGAAGCCACAACAAACCTGAAGTGATCCAAAAAGCCTCTGCACCAAAACTCATGTATTTATTCCAATAATAATAATAATAACAACCCTCAAAGCAGAGTTCATTGACTTATTCTCTTCTGTAAATCAAACTTACAAAGTTGGCCATCTTATGTTCCCACTGCATTTGTATCCTGATTTATAGACAGAAGTTTGAAAATAGATTAAAAGCTTATGAAAAATAGTTAAAGATGAACTATTAAAAGCAGACATAAAAACTAAAGGAGGTGTCTATCTTCAACTAGAAAATTACAACAAAAGTGATCAGTAAATAGAAAGTTTAGAAAAACAAATGGCCCTTTCACTAGAGGCAGCCTTAGATGATCAGTTTTGTTCCCACAGAAATCTGCCACCCAGACCAGAGCTGATTGGACTAGGGCTGGTCACATGATATAAATGCAGCCAAAAGTCAGCTGAGCAGTGAGCTTCAAGACAACCTGGTATAAAAAGATTTGCTAGAAACAAAGAAACACCCAATAAGATTCGGGGGGGGGGGGGGGGGGGAGGGGAGGAAAATTCCAATCAGATTCCATTTCTAAAATAATTTGATTTGATAGAGAAAAATCAGGCTTTTAGCAGTGAGAACTGAAGCTCTGAATAAGATCCAAGAGGGGCCAAGAGCAAACTGAAGTCATAAAGAAATCAAAGATCTAAGGAAGCACAAACCAAGAGTAAGCAAGCGCTATGATAAAACAGAATGGGGCACAGATTTATTAGCTGAGAATAAATGAGACACACATTAAACAAGAGGAGATAAATGGAGATTCTGTGAAAATCCCTAGAACTACCTTAGATCTATTTCTAATCTTGTGCTAATTTTTTCTTTTCTTGGATTTCTCTGAGACTCTCTTTAATTTATTCTTCAGAAAGTTCCTAATTACTTAATGTCATCATTTCTTAAAATCAGAAATGCCTAACATGTTCTTTGTCCATAAACTCTGGGGTTTTTATAATTTTCTCATTGATTTATTAGAGTTCTTTATGTATAAAGTCTATAAGTCTATGTGTTCAATATCTGACTTTTTTAAAATATATTTTTATTGATTGCAGAGAGGAAGGGAAAGGGAGAGAGAGAAATATCAATGATGAGAGAAAATCATTGATTGACTGCCTCCTACATGCTTCCCACTGGGGATTGAGGCCACAACCCGGGCATGTGCCCTTGACCAGAATCGAACCCGAGACCTTTCAGTCCGCAGGCCGACGCTCTATCCACTGAGCCAAACCGGCTAGGGCCAATATCTGACTTTTAACATAATAATAGGTAGCAGTTATTGACAATTATATCCCATATACTGTAAAACCATTTTATAGGAATTATTTCATTGAGTCCTCAAAATAACCATATGCTAATTATTGTTACTGATTCATAACAAGATAAGGAGCTCATTCCAGAAGGTAAGATAATTAGGTCACAGGTCATGAAGCACACTGTTAAGTTCAGCAGACATTTTTATTGTTTCTATGAAGAAAACAGAACACTGATTCACATTTTGTTATAACCTCTTAATTTCATTAAAAACTTTAATAGTATTTATGATTCTGGTTGGATCCTAAAAAACAGACCAATAAATTTGATGCATCTGGGGATCCAGAAATGGTAAAGTCTTCTGACAATGTATGTGGCATCAGTGCTAAACAAAGAAGCCCTGGTGCCACGGTGAGATCAAGAGCAGACTTTAGGAGCTGGTAACTAACTGATGGTTCTGAGGAATAATTCATTTGACTGATATACAGTATAGGAATGATTGCAGAACAGTTGCTGCCTGGAGCTCGGAGAAATGGCTATGACTGATTTGTCTATAAGCCATGGCTGGATTGATAACTACAGTAAATGCACAAAAAGCAAATTAGACCCATAATCTAATGGCTGTTTAAAAGGTCTCACTCACTGAACTGAGAGTCTAAAAAAATCACATGTAATTAATAGGTTTTGCCATCTACAAAACTTTTCCTGGTGGCTTGTGAATATAAAAATGGATTTGAGAAATTCATCATTCAATTAGTATACCTCCAGCTGCATATATCTGAAAACCTAAATCAAACTGGATCCCACAAAGAGCCAATTTATTTGCTCAGAGGTAAGCTGGGTTTTGCCCTTGACCAATACAATGACTCCAACCCATTCCCCTGCATTGCTCTAGGTTTTTCCCTCTTCCACTGGGGCAGAACAATAACCCCTGCTACTCTGGTCTCACACCTTTACTCTTTCCGTGGCTCCCTCTATAAAGCAGGGAAGTTTTTCCCAGAAGCACCTCTCCCTCAAATCTCCCTTCATGTCCCATTTGCCCAAAATAAAACATGCACAAATTCTCGGAGAAATCTCTCCAGCTAAGGAAATGGTATGCCAGTGTCAGCCTGGCCTGCTAAAACAGACACTGATGCTGACTTGGGAGTAAAGCTTTACTGCGATTTTCTTAGACTAATTGGGGCTCTTCCTTCTAGCTGAGGTCAATGCCTCAAACCTCCTGCCTGCTGTGAAATAGATGACTCAACCCCTATGTCCAATACAAGGTCCAAACCAAACCTCATTAAGGAGTAGACAACCTACAGTGTAAACTAATAAAGATCAGCAATAATTTAGAATGTTATAACATGAAGGATGTAACAAGACATGTTTTTGATAATAGACATTTCCGAAAGAGAAATATTGCCTAAGGAGATTTGGGAGGTTAGACTGTCAGTGTGTCTGAGTCTAGCAGTGACCAAAGAAAATTATGCTGCGATTCTAGAAGATGGATTCCAGCAATTTAGGCAGAAATAACCGTAGGGCAGAGAAGGATTAACTCCAAGTTATATTAGCCTGAGGAGGCTTCCCTTGGGCAAAACCTAATCTCTTTGCTGTAAATCCTATGCTCACCAAGCAACCTTCTGAGTGATTATTTGTCCTTCTGAGAGACTAACCCCACAGAAAGGGAGTACCTTGTTAAAGAAGTGTTCCTGATTTTAAAAATCAGTTCTGTTTCCCATGGTAAATGGGTACTGGTGGCTTATAAATCATTCTCCTGTATTTTGTTAGAGAGATTCTATCCTGCAAAAACTGATCACCCTGACAAAATAATACAAATGAAATAGCAAAAGGAAAAGGCTGAGACTCAGACACAAAACCATAATGTCTCCATCAAGGTGTAATCCCCATGAGGTATGGCCTAAATCTGCCAGATAATGTCACCCTGACATCTGAGCAGCCCAACAGAAAACCCACTACCCAGTTCCCTGACTTTTAATTGATCAGAGGGCTCCTAAAGAGGTGCTAAGCAGAAGGGTTATGAGCCAAGTCTTTAGAACCAAAGAGATCAGAGGATAAATCCTGACTCCTTCTCCCAATTGTGTGACCTTGAGCAAGTCATTTAACCTCCAAGATCCTGTAGCTCCAATTATGAAATGGTAAATATTACCAAGTTGTTATAATGATTAAATGTAAAAGAAAGTTCAAAAAGTGCCTATCATATGATTAATAGGTTTTGTTTTGCTTTTTTAATATTGTGGCCCTGTGTCAATATTATGACTTCTGCATTTAACTAAAAGATATATGCTAACCTTGCCCAATACAGCACTCTGTGATAAATGAGAGCTCAGTAAATGGAGAAAATGGGAGCAAAACGTAATCTGAGACGCCAGTCTAATTTGTAATATACCATCTTGATCTAGATTAAATCAGTGTGAGGTCCCAGCATGGCTAAAGTTTGGTTGTTGTCTGCTTCCTAATCAAGTGTCATTAAAGTATCTTCATATACCTGTTATTTATTTCTGATAAGTTTAAAAAAATAGAAAATTCCAAAAAACATTAATTCAAACAAATGTAGACTCTGGAGACTGTGTTATATGAGGAATAAAGAAACTAGAGCATATTTAATCTAGAAACAAAAAGCCAGAAGAGAAAATGTGGGAAATGTCAGCCTTTCTCAATATTTGAAGGATTGTCATGCAGAAGAGGGACCAGGGTATATGTACCTTTTACTTCTTTGTCTCCCCCATTAGACTAGCAAATGCCTTGAGGGAAGAGAATGAGCTTTATCCTTCTCTGTATTCCCAGAAATTATCTTGGTTCTGGGAAGACAATAGATACTCAATAAGTATTTGTTGATTGGATGAGATGGGTGGATGGATGATGCAGTGAATTGAATGGTTGATGGGTTGGAAAGAGTAACAGGTGGATAGATACTGTTTAACCTTTTGCATTCGGATGTCGAGTGTGACTCGACACGGTTAGCATCGGTAGCAGCTCGTATGTCAAATTGTATTGAATGTATCAATAATTTGAAATATAAAAAAATCCAAATAAATAAGTTTGTATGAAAAGAAACTCCAGTTTTTTATTCTACTGCCATGCTTTGTAAAATCTGGGGTATTTAAAAAATTAAATCCCGAGTAGAATAAAGGAATTGAGAAAAAAGCAAGTGAGTGCAAAGGGTTAAATTGGTATAAGATGTTCCTGCTAGAGTAAACATTAGAGAAGAGGAAGCTAAGGCTCTAAAATAGTAAGGAAATTTCTCTAGGTCACTCAGCTAATTTGTGTGAATGCTGACTAGAGCACATCAGCCATGATATCTAGTTCAATATTCTCCCTACTGCCTTCTTTTTATTAAAATCTGTGCTGAGTTGTGACCCCACAAAGTTTGTATGTTAAAATCCTAACCCCCCCATCGCTTAGAATGTAAGTTTACTTGAAGATAGGGCCTTTAAAGAGGTAATTAAGTTAAAAGGATGTCACTAGGATTGACCTTAATGCAATATGATTGATGTCCTTATAAGAAAAGAAAATTAGGACACAGACACATATGGAGGGAAGACCATGTGATGACACCGACAAGCCAACAAGAGAGGTCTTCAGATGGGGGCTGGGTGTAATGGGGGAAGATGGTGAAAAGGGTACAAACTTCCAATTATAAAATAAGTAAGTTCTGGGGATGTAATATATAGCATGGTGGCTACAATTTACATTACTATATTTTATATTTGAATTTTGCTAAGAGAGTAAATCTTAAAAGTTTTATCACAAGAAAAAATTGTACCTGTGTTTGGTGATGAATGTTAACTAGACTTCTTATGGTGATCACTTCACCATATATGCAAATATCGAATATCTATGCTGTACACCTGAAACTAATACAACGTTATATGTCAATTATATCTCAATAAACTGAGGGGGGGGATATTTTTGTCACATACACATTGCCTCTCTGAACAAGAACACACACACACACACACACACACACACACACACACACATGCATACACACACAGCAATTTCCAGGCAATCATGATAAATCTTTTAAAAATAAATAAGTAGATGATTGATGATGATGCTGTATCCTGGAGCCAACAAACTCAAGGGAGTGTTTGTTTGTTTTTCATGTGTACAAGTTTGTTCATACTCTCATTGAGAAGTGTTTTGCCCCTTAAGGAAAACTGAAATTTGAACTATAAGGCAGAAGTCTGACCTCTATAATTAATTTTGAGTATCCACATCAATTTGCATCATAAATAAAAGAGGGGGGGTCCTTAGAAGAAAAACACCTTGATCTTGGACTTCTAGCTTCCAGAACTGTGAAAAAAAATAAATGTCTGTTTTAAAACACTTAGTCCATGGTTCTTTGTTATATCAGTCCTAGCAAACCCATACAAACTCTGAGCCCTTTCCTCTGTAATGCAAGCTTAATCTATTTTATTCAGTAGCCTGTCTAGAGCAGTTAAGAAGGCATTTCACCTGGTTTGCACTTAGAGGCCTATAGCTACTGCTGCCTTGAAATTATAGACACTTTGATTATGTTCTTATTACAACACTGCATGTTTGTCACTTGAATCTCAAAATAACCATGTAACATCAGTAAGTGACTTAGGTTTAGACTAATTTAGTGACCTACTCAAAGACACAGAACTGGTTAAGTGGTGGAGCCACACAGTTTGAAGCAAAGTCTTCTGGACCCTTCACTCTCCAAGAATATCGGTGAATGTTTAGAATCCATACTGTGTGCCAGCCCTATGCTATGTGCTTTACATTTATTACCTTAGTTAGGTCCCACAACAAACACATGGGCTAGGTTCTACCGTCAATCATCATTTTGTATATAAGGAAACTGAGAATTCTACTGGCTAAATAACTTTCCCATGATCATATAGTAAGTGGTGACTTCAGACTTTGAACCCTAGCCACCTCCTTCCAGAGCCTGCATATTTAACCACTGCACCTTTATCACCTCACATTCATCTGTCTTCTCTTCAGGAACCTCCTCCACATGTCAGCCTGGCATAATGATTGCTCTCTTCAGCAAACGCTCCAGCTGTTGCTAAAATATCCATCCTCCACATCTCCCGCTTTGCAGAGCAGGTGCACGTGGCCCACCTGTGGAGCCAGGAACTTCCTGCCCTCTAAATGCAAGGGGGCAGGGGGAGACCTGGGGCTTGACATTTGATGTCAATGACTGACAGCCTCTGATTAAACCATCCCAGAGGCAGGAAGAGTTTGATGCTACTCTATTTTTTCACTGACACACACGGTGGCTTTCTTCTTTGCTTTGGGATCACAGCCAACGTGGAAACTGAAATTCTTTCTGACAGCGTTTGCTGAATTGCCACAGTGAATTAGTCCAGATCCCTGTGGACTGCCTTTCTTTTTGTGCCAGTTTGCCACAATAGCAGCAGCCAGGAGGGTGACCTAGTGCTTTTAGTCTAGACATATAGTCATCAGAGGCCTTCGAGTCTCAGGGCAAATTTACAAGCTTTTGAGAGAAGAGCTTGTCTGATAACAAAACCAACACCTGGTAATTGACACCCTAAAGATAGAGAGTTCTGCAAAGAAATGTAGAACTGACAGTCTTCTCAGCATGTCATGCTATTTAGGCATGTCCACTTTTGCTTGTTTTGCCAATGTCAGCTTCATATCCAGAGCCCTCTTTCTAAGACTAGTTCCTCCTCTTCAGCTCCAGAAGTGCCTCCCCAGGGCCCTCCCTCAAACATAAAGAAAGTGCACTCCCTTCCTCCTTCCCTCCACTGCCCTTTAGAGTCCAGAGCTGCAGCTGATCTCATCAGGAACCCCCACAAGGTTGGTGGGACAATCCTGAAGCTCTCACCACGAAGCCCACCACACTCAAAGCCTGCCTAGGAAAAGGCCTGCAAAAGCAACCAGCAGACAGATTTGGGCTTTTTTCTGGGATCTCTGTATCCAGATTTCCATTCAGGAACAGAGAGGGCTGCTAAGAAAAAGGAAATGGCTGAATAGGACTTGCATCTGCATAGTAACCCTATTTCAGACCCTGGAGGGTGAAGAGTACCCCTCCTTGAATTTAAAAAATGCTCTTTTCCTTCCAGAATAAGCAATGTAAAGCTAAATGAAAGTCAAGAATCTCTCTCTCTTCTCTCTCTCTCTCTCTCTCTCTCTCTCTCTCTCTCTCTCTCTTCTCTCTCTCTCTCTCTCTCTCACACACACACACACACACACACACACACACACACACACACACAAACACACACACAGCCTCTGAAATCACTCACTTTATTTATGGAGTGCTTGGAATGCTGAATGATGTGGAAAGGTGTGAGTTCCTTATAAAATGCAAGCAGCATGAGCAGGAAAGAGTCGCAGACCATTCTACCCAGTCACTTTGGCTGCACTGCAAGCCCAGGCTTGAGAACTAAAAATCTATCTCAGATAATTGACATTTATTTGATTGAAACAGCAGGGTGCCCTCCATCACCATGGGAGGAGACCATATGGAAGAACAGTGAGAGTGGAGATAATGTTTGTCTACTGAGTGTGCCAATGTGTTTAGAGATTATTCACAGGGCTCTGGGGACTCCAGTATGATAATGTTTCAGCCAAATTAGAATCAGATTAATTGCTCTAATCTAATGGAAAGACAATGTTTATCAAATTATTGCTCTTTTCACCACATGATATTGCAGTGTCATTATTCTTTGGGTGTAAGAAAGGAAATGAAAAGACTCTTGTAGCACATCTGCTCAAGAGTTATATGACAATGCTCTTCCCACTACACATGGGACTGCAATGCGGTTGGCAATTCTGTAAAGTAACCAATAAATTAAAGTCAAAGATCTGTAGTGGATAAATCTGATAGAGTCCTAGGATATCAGTTCATATTTTGTTAAGACAATCTAATGTCAATTAGTTTTTTCCACATTTGAGAGATTTTCTTCTTCATATTACGTACGGAGTGTTTTCCTCTATAAACAGGGAAGTGCGTTTTTGAGAAACCTTAAGTAGCTCTTAAAACAAGATTCTAAAACTCCTTTTCAAAATATCAAAATCAGCCTACTTTTTCAACACCCAGAGAGGAACTGGAGGTTTTGTCAACTCATAGCTCACAACCCTCTATGGATTTAGGTGAGAGAGTGCAAGCACTCTCCCCTTCATCCACAGAGGACCTTTAGCTCCTCCGCACGAAATGAGTTTCCCATCTCGCTGTCACCTTCTGGCCCATCATCTGCATCCCTGAGAATTCTCAGAGGTTTCAAACACCAACCAGGGGAGAGGTAGAGAGAGTCACATCCAAGCTAGTGGCCTCACAGAAAGGTGCTGGCGATCAGTCAGTGCTTCGCAACTAGGCTGCACGCCCGGCTCAAACAGAGAATTTGGGAGGAAGTTAGAGAAGGATTTTTCTGACATCCACACTCCACAGGGTGCCCTGTTGGTCCCTGCAGAGCAGGGAGGAAGGATCAAGTGCCACAATTTGTATGTTCACTCTTGTGTGCAAACCAATTACTTCAAAATAACAGCAGTGCGAAGTCCTCAAATGTTCATGGAGGCTGTGGGAAGGTAACTGTCTTGTTTCTGCTGGGCCCTGTGCCAAGCCCAATCCATCGCCTTTCCTTTCAGACTAGTGCCCTTTGCAGAAGGATTACAGCAAATGGGACCAGACAGAGGAAAGATGGAAGTTATTTGCTTTATCATTAATTCTACATTGATGTGACGCTTCTAACAGAAGACAGAAATCAACTATGCACTTTTCATATTTAGTGCTTATAAGACATTGATATCATTAAGGTTGAAAGTCCTCTTAGTTACCTATGCTTCATCTCCCTCCCCCCCCCCAAAAAAAAAGTTAGTAACATCCTCCAATTCAAGATAGCAAACACATATCATCACACAGGCTGAATAAAGAATCAAGTCAAGAATATACATTTTAATTTATGCCATTGCTAACTTTTCCTCACTGGTGCCCTAAAGTCATTCTTAGGGTTTGAAAAAAATTTAAAGGCATGATTATACTATCATTACTCAGTTGGTCGAGACAATGCCTCACATGTCATTATAGCCCATATTTATGGGGTGTTGATACAAGGTTAGGTATATGTGAATAGAATCAATTGCTCTCTGATCTGTCCAAGCTCAAATCTTGCTGTGATTTTCATGTTGCTGCCTCAACAATGGAATCCCCTGTGTTAAAAATAATCATTCTTGAGAAATAAATGAAGACTATCACAGCTCTATTGATGCCTATGAAAACTGTGTATGTTTTCTAAGACAAAGCACAGAGCTGTAGATCTTTATTAATTACAATGCACCGGAACAAAAGCAAATGCAACCACTGTAATTAATGATGCAATGCCTATAACCCTCATCTAAATGCTTTCATTTCACTATAATATAACAGCAAGAGCCTGAGAAATTATTTTAATCCTTATTTTTGCTATTCATTTGGGAAGGTTGTGTGACTCAGTCTGAGGCATATTCACACATTCATTTACATTTTTATTTTAAAGCCTTCATTATTGAACTTCCTTAAACCCTACCCTATGATTTAGAACTGAATTTCAAGACTTTTATTGTAAGCCAAGTATTTGTAGTAACATCAGTGTAATTCATACAAATATTGTGAATATGACAGGCATATGTTTTACCTCTTCAGGTGGAAAAAATAAACCTATTTTTAACTGAATCAAGGAATAACCTTAGCAATATATTCGAATAGTTATCAACTTGGGTCAACTTATAATAAACATAGAGGAACAAGCTGCCAATCCACAAATATTTGTCTAATGTTTATAATATATAAATGTTAAAGGAGTGTGAGCTATCACCCTAGCCCCAAGTTAGAGTGGCTAAATAAAGACTAATGGAAAACTTAGAAAACAATATATGCTGATTTCAGTGGTTCTGACTATAATTACAGTAGCAATTCTAGAAAGAGAAATTGGTGTTGAATAAAGTGAAAGAATACCTTTACAGAGAAAGTAGGATTGATGTTGTCCTTGAGGGCTGTGATTTCAATAGATGAAGAGAAGGGTAAATAGAACAGCAAATGCAGAGTACAAAGAAGGGCAAGAGTAAAAGGCCCACTTGCCCACTGAGAGAATTTTTAGAGTAATCAGGAATAACATTGGAAAGGTAGTCAGAGAGAATAGTCCAAAAGGAATGTCAAAAACTTGGTGCAGTAGGCAATGATGGGCACAATGACGGAGAATGACAGCTATGAGAAGTTGGTAGATTAATCAATTAGAGAAAGGAAACCTAGGAATCAAAGAGGAGAGACAGAGTTTTTAAGATTAGGATTTCAAGGACAGTGGCTCTGGGCTTTCATACAAGCAAAGCAGACAATCATACCTGCTGCTTATTTTCAGAGGTCCCTATTCAGAGTGGATGATATCTAAGATTTAGAGCCTCCATTGATTCAAAGCAAAGCATGATCCTATTTTAAAGAAACTTGAGTTGTAGTAATAGACCTTAGCAATATGATAAGCTGTTATCAAGGGTAATGAGTTTAAAGGTGTTTTGTGTGTGTGTGTGTGTGTGTGTGTGTGTGTGTGTGTGTGTGTGTGTGTTGAGAGAGAATTTTTATCAGAGGAAAGAACATAAACTGATGGCACTGTAAATTTGAGGGAACAGGAAACAGACATCAGGGACTATAACTGTTTGAGTGAGCATCCTAGAAATAAACTTCATAGGCTTCAGTTTTAACCAGGTTACTGTGTGGAGAAAATGGACAGGATGGAGGAGGGGAAATAATAGGAGGGTATTTTGCTTTGCAGACGGTGGTAAAGTGTAGGGGTTTTATGCCTGGGTCCTGGCATCAGATTCCAGAATGACATAGTCTTGGCTATGGACAGGTATTTTCTCTAGAAGAAGAAAGAATATATTTTCCAGAGACTGAAAGATTAAGACTAAAAATAAAAACAAATTCCATATAAAATAATAAATAGTCATGTTGAAGGACAGAAAGCATAAAAAAGGGAGGGGAAGAAAAGGGAACAATGCCAGAATTGACCAGGAATTTACATGGGAAAACAACATATAAATGGGCTGGAGACAAGATTTATAACTTCTTTGTCTGAACAGCAAGGGCCAGGGTACCGGATAATAAAGTGTTTATCAGTGAGCAGTTTAAAGGCTCACACATTTGTGGAAGACAAAATTTGAAAGGATGGTTGCTTGACAGAATCACGACCAACCTAAGAAGTTCTCAAGAAGTTGGAAAAGGATTACTAGATCTAAAAAATAAAACCTACCAGGAAAAAATGTAATATATATTGGACTTATGTCCAAAATAATCAGCAAATTCATGATGGGGATATATATCTAAGTATCAGCCTCCATTGAAAAGAACAATGATTTTATCTTACAGCACACTCTGTGTGACTCAACAGCATAATATGGCTACAAAAAAGCTACTAGAGATTACATTTGGCATAGTAATTAACACTGTAAGCTGCTCAAAATCATGGCATTTAAAATAATAAAATGCTGTTTTGCAATCATGCCAAGTATAGTGATGAGCTGAACAGCTAGTTTGCAACACCTGTCCACCATGTGGTAACTTAGGACTCAGAGTTGCTTCCACCTTGTAGCTATGTCCTCTGGGGCACAGGATCCACAGGGTGGTCATTCCTTGGGATGTGGATGAGACCTGCAGGTGGCATCATCTCCATACATATTCCATTGGCAAGAATTAGTCACATGACCCCTCTGAAATGTACTGGACAAGGAAATGTTGATAAAAATATATTTATTGCATGAGTACTAACAATCTCTGCCACATAAACTCTAAAAATATTTAGCAAAATATAGCATCTATCCTTCTATCTAATAAAAGAGTAATATGCAAATTGACCATCACTCCAAGACACAAGATGGCCACCCCCATGTGGTCAAAGATGGCCACCACAAGATGGCCTGCAGGGGAGGGCAGTTGTGGGCAGTTAGGGGTGACCAGGCCAGCAAAGGAGGGCAGTTGGAGGGACCAGGTCAGCAGGGGAGGGCAGTTGGGGGGGACCAGGCCTGCAGAGAAGAGCACTTGTGGGTGATCATGCAAGCATGGAGGGCAGTTAGGGGTGACCAGGCCAGCAGAGGAGGGCAGTTGGGGGAGACCAGGCCTACAGGGGAGGCAGTTGGGGGGGGGGGGGCAGGCCTGCAGGGGAGAGCAGTTGGGGCAACCAGGCCTGCAGGGGAGGACAGTTAGAGGTGACCAGGATGGCAGGGGAGGTCAGTTAGGGGCAATAGGGCCAGCCAGGGAGCAGTTAGGTGTCGATCAGGCTGGCAGGGGAGTAGTTAGGGGGTGATCAGGCTGGCAGGCAGAAGCAGTTTTGGGTAATCAGGAAGGCAGGCAGGCAAGCAGTTGGGAGCCAGCAGTCCTAGATTTTGATAGGGATGTCTGACCACCCATTTAGGCCTGATCCAGAGGGTGCAGACTGGGATGAGGGACACCCCCCACCCCCATGCTCGAATTTCATACACCGGGCCTCTAATATATATATATATATATATATATATATATATATATATATATATATATATAAGCCTAAGTGACAAGAATGACCAGAAGGACAAGAATGACTGGTCCTTATGATGCACACTGACCACCAGGGGGCAGATGCTCAATGCAGGAACTGCCCCCTGGTGGTCAGTATGGTCCCACAGCCGACCTCCCCCGGCCGGCCAACCTCCTGCGATCCCTCCTCTCTGGCCCGGCCCTGATCAGCCTGGCTCCAATCGGCCCTGATCACTGGCAAGGCCTACGGACCCCACCCGTGTACGAATGTCATGCACCAGGTCTCTAGCTAAGAATAAATAAGGCAATTGCCACTTTTCTCTGGGGTGCTAATCAGACCTCACCTGCAACTCAGATAGTCAGCATTAGTACATGGGTCTCACACTCTTAAAAAAGATGTTGAAACACTGAAATGTTCTGGGGAGGGCAAAAGGAACAGAGAGGGCAATTAAAGTACCATCATATGGGGAATAGCTACAGTAAATGGAGATGCTTAATCTACTGATGAGTCCCAGGAGACATAGTTGCTGTCTTCCAGCATATGAATGACTGTCATTTGAAAGAAATGTTAAAGTTGTTCTTCAAGGCCACATAGGGTAGAATTTGGCAAGCTTTATAAAAAGGAGATTGGCCAAGGACAGAATGAACTGCCTCTGAATGTCATACTCCCTTTACTGGAGATAGTCAAACAGACCATGGATCACCGGTTGCTATTCACCCAAATCAGTTGATTCTCATTAATCATGAATTCTGTATTTGCTTACTCATTAAAATTTCTTTGAACCCCCAAACTAATACCCTGGTACTTTCTTGGTCATTTTCAGGCATGAGCAGAGCAGCAAAAATTTGCCCAACATGCATGTTCCCACCAGAGGTCAAACAGCTGACATCTTGTTTCAACTCTCATAGTGTAAACAAGCATCCTTTTTGCAGTCTATCTAGTGTCTCAGTTTCCTCATGTTTATGCTTTTTTGTTGGTGATTTCACTGCTTAAAATAGCTCCCAAGTGTACACATAGTGTGAAAGTGCTTTCTTGTGTTCCTAAGCACAAGAATGTGCCTTTACAGAGAAAATATGTGTGTTAGGTAATCTTCATTCAGGCATTAGTTTTAATGCTGTTATGAGTTCAATGTTAATGAATCAATTATATATAAAAGAAGGTGTCTCTAAATAGAAACACATATAAAACAAAGTTATGTATTGATCAGTTGATCAAATACTGTGACCAGAGGCTTAACCTTTATGTCCCCTGGGAGTAATGATTCAGTATTCACTAATCCAATGTTAATGGTGACTTTATACAACTAACTTGAATGGTGTAAATAAACTAACTCTACAGATTAGGAAAACAATGATAATCTTAGCTGACAATTACTGAATATTTATCAAGTACCAGGAACTGCAGCAGGGATCCCTTCTTTAATTTCTATAATAATCTCATGAGACCAGTAGCTTCCCCTTCTACAGATAAGCAAACAGAGACTTAGACTTATCTGAGGTCCCAGGATTCAATTTCTCATAGCCTGACTCCGAACCAGGAGTCTTAATCTCTGCCCTTCACAAAGTCTCACTAGTTTTCCCACTCTGAACTGGAAAGATGTTGTGATTTTTCCCTGACTCACAAGCAACCCATGCCTGAATCCCTCAGTGCTTGTTACCTTGTTTCCTCACCTCCTTAGACCAAAATAAATAAACAAACAAATAACAAGATAACATAATATTATCTTTGCACTAGACATTTATAAAAGCAGAGAAGAAATATACATTGCATTGCTTTCTAAACCTCAGATGCCAACACCATCAGCTCTTTAATAGTTCATTGATGAGGAGACCAGATGCTGCCAAACAGCCCTCCTTGCAGAATAAAAGAAAGCAGAAAGGACCCGCTGCTTACCCCACAACAATGTCTCCCTCTGCCCCAGCCCTGCCACTGCAGCCAGGGGAAAGGGGAAGGGGCTGAAATACTGCTCATAGCCTTTCCTCTAGGTACCTGGGTCCCTGAGGACAGTGCTCACTTTGTTCTGCAAGCCCTGTGACTAGGATATTGATGCGGCAGGATTCATGAGATATAATCAGCAAGTATCTTTACTTTTGTCTCCCAATATACTTCTAAAATGTATTTAGTGTAGGAAAGTGCTGGCACTCCCCCAGGTGCAACCTAGAGCAATACCATACCTTTTAGTTCACTGTCAGAGTACAAAATGCTCCCAGTCACATTAGGTCACAAACACAGGCTCAATTTGGTAATTAGAGCATCTTGTCCTCTCTTTCCCCTACTTCCACACCCTGTTCCCATCTTACTGTCTGCCATGGCTATCGTGGGGGAAGGTAAGAGAGGGAAGGGAGGAAGAAAGGTTTCATTTGATTGGCATTGCAGACAGCTTCATGCTCACTGGGCCTGTCAAGTATTTAAAGCCCTTATTTTTGAGGCACACTGAGAGCTCCTTGGAGATTCTCAAGTACCGAGATCCTCTGTTGCCACTTCTTAGACTCAGGCAACACATCTCCAGTCTGACTGGTCACCCAATTCCTTGTGAGCTGCTGGGACTCCATCAGCAACCTAAATCTCTCCCTTTCTGCTGCGGTGCCATCACCCCTTTAATCAGTGCTGCTAAACAGGATCAAAGACAACCACCACATCAACTCTCTCATGCCTGACTCACATCTGCCATGGGAAATAACCACAAATTCTTATCTGAACAAATTAAGAGACTACAGATTAATCCCAATGTATCAGAAACAATCCATTCCTCCAGTAACAAGGCAGCTGGACAGCCCATCCTTCATATGCTAGGTCGCCCGGGCAGAAGGGGCACATCTCAAGACCTCCAAGTAGTCTTGTTGAAGGCCAGAAGAAAAAGGGCAGGCACCCTCCAGATCTTCCTTGTAGAGGAGGTAAAATTTACGAGGTATCCAGCACCTTTCTCCAAAGAAATCCTTGACAGAAATTCCCTGTCCACAAATATTCACCCTCCCCACCTGTTTCTATATTCAAAGTGAGTCAAGGATTAGCACCTACTTTGAAATTCCAAACAGATGCTCTGTCTCACAACTCATTCTGGTGTCTGATATCGATCATGTCTTGGTACCTTGGTTAAGATTCGAATTTAACATTTTCCCAAGACATAATTTGCAGTTTATAACCAGTCAAAAATTTGGAAGTAGTGGTTCTATGTGAACGTCATTTACTGTAAGCCATTTGCAGTTATATACATAGTTGTCTTTAGATTTTTTAATTTATTTTGTCTTCTAAACTCACACACTACAGTAATTGGGAAAAAATTATGAAATGAGGCAATAAACTTTTACATAATTATTTTGAAAGAGATAATGAAAATTTGTGTCTTCAAAGTAAACCTGCAGGCTTAACAAGGGATGAAGTCCCTCATGTACTGGGTACAGAGGCTGCAAAATAGACTAGCACAGCACTTTTATCCAAAATGGCTATTAAATTTCACCTACATGGGTATTGTTTTGACAACTTCTATTTCTCAGGGATCAATTTTTTTCTCTTTCTGTTTCAAGGTCAGTGGTTGGTTCTTAATCTTCATATGCTTATATTAAAAAAAAAAACAAGAATTTTTCATTAAGGCATAAAAAGAGCATAACTCCTCAAGCAACTTTTAACCTAAAGTCATTTCTCATTTTTTAAATTCTTCTTCCTTTTTAAAAATATGCAGTCAGAGCTAATAATTCTTTCTCTTAAATCCTCAGTTTTAAAAGGGTCACAAAAAAACCTTTGCCCTGACTCTTGCAGAACACAACTATTCTTCTTTCCACACTGAGGTGCTTAAGTCATCTCCTTGTACCCAAAGCACATTATTCTCCAACCAAAAGGGCAAAGCCCTGGAGTTACCAGAGAACTTCAGAGGGTTTCAAGATACTAATGAGATAGACAAGCCTTCGCCATCCTCACAGTGGCTGCCTGTTTTGGAGATGTTTAGATAGTATTATTTAAAACCAGCCAACTTATTTATTTAAAACCTTAGGGGAACACTTCACGTGTCTAGACACAAAGCCACAAAATATAATCCCGAAGACAAATTGAATCTGATCATGTCACCTGCCTCCCATTTAATAACTTATGATTTGCTTTCCAGTATTCAGAGCTGGGGTCTCTGAAATGAGGTATGTGCACCCAAGGGATGAACAAGATAAGCCACTGGAGTGTGGGAGTAAAGAGATACAACTTCTCTTTTTAGATATCTAAAATATAGGAAAGTAGTTAAGGATTTCTAATATTTAAAATAGGCATTGACTTCAAGGATTTGACAGTGGAGCCCTCAGTCCTTCATTCTTTCTTAAGCATATTACAACACAGTGCAGTTTATATGCTCACGGTGAAACAGATTTACAGGTTATGCGGGATACTTTTCACTAGACCAATCATCACAAAATGGACAAGTGGCTTAAAGAGATCTTTCAAAGAGGCTGTGGATTAAAGAAAATACTAATGATGCCTATAAATAAGAAGAAAATAGCAGGACAAACATTCCTGCCTTCCCAGTTTGAACTTGGAGGAGGTGAACGCAACAATGAGATAATCAGACTTCTCAATGAGATGCATTTACTTAAAAAAAATAAGTAAGCACAAAATCCGTTCCTTCTAGGTAAAGGTGACAGTGTTAGAGAGAAAGAGGAAATAACTTCTTTTCAGGAAAAGCCTATTTTTGAAGAGAGTGTTTAAAAAACGAGTGTTTAGAAACATTTTCCCTCTTATATGATTTTTGTTGCTGGAAACTAACTGTATGTATCATTTAAGAACCAAATCCAGATACTCAAACTTACAATTTCCTTACCTGTTTAAAAATTTCCAAGTGAACAGTTTTAGTGGCTGGAACACATTGTGAACAATGAATTGTGTAAAATACAATAACAAAGCACTTTCAATTCATTTGCATATTGGCAAGCAATTGATATTAGGGAAAATGTAAATATACCAGATAAATTAAAAACTTGTCATAATTGGTAGTTTTGAAAAATAATAATAAATTGTAAGTGAAACCAACAACGTACTTCTTTTACTTGAATCCATGTATCTTAGTGAGTTATTTTCCACTGTGATACCATTAAAAATGCATATCAAAGAGAATGAATTTTAGAATAATACCTTCAAATAGCCATATATCAGTGTTAAGCCTAAGTTTTCAAAAATAAAAAGCACATGAATTAACATTACTCTCATTAAATATCATCATTATTAGAAGGCAGCCAAAAGGTGCTATGAACCAATAATAACTAAAATAAAAATTATTTTAAATATGCATTTTACCTTCAGTTTATCTGTTTCAAATTTCTATAATTATACCTTTTATAATATACTAGAGGCCCGGTGCACAAAATTCGTGCACGGGGAGGAGGGGTGTCCCTCAACCCGGCCTGCACCCTCTCCAATCTGGGCCCCTCAGGACCACTGGCTCCTAACTGCTCACCTGTCTGCCTGCCTGATTGCCCCTAACTGCTTCTGCCTGCCAGCCTGATTGCCCCAACTGCCCTCCTCTGCCGGCCTGATCGCCTCCAATTGCCCTCCCCTGCTGGCCCAATCACCCACAACTGCCCTCCCCTGCCACGACCCGCCTCCTCCACGCGAGGTGGTGGAGATGCCGGGACTGGCCTCCTCCTCACCGTGCGGAGCCACGGGACCCCCAGGCTTCACTGCGCAGAGTGGCCTCCAGGCCCAGCCTCTGCTGTGCATGCAGCCATCTTGTGGCACCATCTTGTGATGACATCGCGTCCATCTTGTGACAACGTCACACGAGGGCGTCGCGTGACGCCACCTAGGTTTCATTATATAGGATTCAATATAGTACTAATATAATGTTACGTGTAGGTAAGTTATGAGAAATAAATATATTTGGGATCAATGCTCAAATTATTTTACTGAGAAAGATGTACAAGCAAAGCACAGACCACGGGCTTGGAAGTTCAAGTTCAGGCCTCCTGGTTTGGCACAGGTTCCTTTCATTCTAGCACCCTCCTTTCCTGTCAGTTTCCCTCCACTGCCCCCATGACCACAGACACCATGTTTTGGTCAGTCTGACAAGCTATCTCCTAAACCAGTGATGGGCAACCTTTTGAGCTTGGTGTGTCAAACTTCGCCAAAAAACTGAGCATAAATCGGGTAGTGTGTCACTTTGAGGAAAAAACATTATTTCGCAAATGTTTCATCCTCAGGAGCAGCAAATGTTTCATCCTCGGCATGCGGCCGCGTGTCATCAGAAATGGCTACGCGTGTCAGTGCTGACACGCGTGTCATAGGTTCGCCATCACTGTCCTAAACACTCCACACTCTCTCATACCTCTGTGCCTCAGTCTAGAATGTTCTGTCCTCTCTTGCCCAACTTTTCCTTTAAGACTTAGACCAAATGTCACCTCCACTATGGAAATTTGCTCCACTCCTCAAAGCATGTCACCAAGGAGATCTGTTTGTGGGAAAAGTTGATAGAAGGAGGTGTGATGATTTTGAATTTCATTTTTGCTACTTCCAATCTAAATATGAGGAAGTTGTTGAAACTTGTTGATTTTCAGTTTCCTCCTCTGTGAAGTGGAGATTCTGCATTAACTTATAACAAAGGTTGGCAGACTTTCTGTAAAGGTCCAGATAGTTGGCTTTGCAGGCACAAGGGTCTCTCTTGTAACTATTCTCTGTTCTGCCTTTATAACACAAAGTTGCAATAGATAATACATAAACAGATTGGTATGGCTGTGTTCTAATAAAATCTTGATAAAAATAATTAATGGGCCCTAACTGGTTTGGCTCAGTGGATAGAGCATCGGCCTGCGGACTGAAAGGTCCCAGGTTCGATTCCAGTCAAGGGCATGTACCTTGGTTGCGAGCACATCCCCAGGAGGAGGTGTGCAGGAGGCAGCTGATCGATGTTTCTCTCCCATCAATGTTTCTAATTCTCTATCCCTCTCCCTTCCTCTCTGTAAAAAATCAATAAAATATACATATAAAAAAATAAAATAAATTTTAAAAAATAATAATTAATAGGGTGGATTTGACCCATGGATCATAGTTTGTAATGAAGACTGAAGTAACCCACACAACATAAAATACCTGGCATACAGTGGGTTCTATGTTCTAGGTCAAGAGAAGCATCAGTATACAAAAAATAAGCATAAAGTGGAGGAGAAGGATATTAAACAATCACATCCCATCTCCCACCAAACTTTACTACTAAGAGTGGAATTGATCACGGTCATCACAGGTCCATGAAAACCACTTCTATTGCCTTATTTTATTTACCATGGTCCTGTTATAGGCATTAGGGAAAATGTACGAGCAGAGCAAAGGTGATGGGCCAGGTACAGAAACTCACCAGGACAGAAAGCCCCAGATGCCTACCAAGGGAAAAAACTGGGAAAATAAGAACCTTACCCTCAGGGCAACCTTTCCTCCCCTAGCATATCCTGGTCATGTGGTTTAGCCCCCTGACCTTTTCCTCCCTAAAGATAACATCTAAGCATCAGTTATATTTCAGCCCCAGGCCCAAAAAGATAGCAAAACCAGACAAGTGATGCTGTGGCTGCCTCAGGACCAGCTGGAACAACCCCCTGATCTCCCCTAAGATAAAAAATAGATGAATATCCTCAACACAAAGGACACTGCATAAGCTCTCCCCCAGGGGAGCACACCTAAGCCATTCCCTTCCCTTCTTCCCTCTAAGGGACTCACGAGACTTGCAACCAGGGCAACAATTGGCAGCAGCAGATCATCCCAGGCTAACCCCCTGAACCTGTCTTCAAGGCCCCCTTTTCTCTGAATTCTCAGTGAGCCAAAACCTAGGCTCTCCTGTTGCTTCTTTTATACCCTTCCTTATTTCACTACGCATATTTTTGCTGTGGCCAATAAATTCTTACTTTGCTACACTATGTCTCTTGATGGAAATCTTTCCTTCAAGAAGATAAGAACTGAGGTCTCCTCATCTCACTGGTAACAGTTCTATGAAGAAAATATAGATGGTGTTATGAGAGTGCATAGCAATGCTCTATGGAAATTACATTGCAACCTGAGAAATGAGTTAACCATGTGAAGAAAGGAAAGAGAGAGAAAAGTGTGTCCCAGGTAAAGATCAACATGTGCAAAGGCCTTGAGAAGGAAAACAATTGGGCCCACTTTGCAAAACAAGAGGAAAGCAGAGTTTGGGGGTTGGAAGAGTCTGAAGATCGGGCTGGATAGGTAGGCGTGGTAAGGAGGCCTCATAGGACATATAAAAGATTTGAGATTTGATTCTAAGACCCAAAAGGAAGCCTTAAATGCTCTTCAGTGATCTCATACCCAACATATAAAAGTTAGTGATTATTGTTTTATGTAATTATCCTATACTAGAGGCCTAGTGCACAAAAATTGGTGCACTGGGGGGACGGGGGTCCCTCAGCCCAGCCTGCCCCCTCTCACAGCCCAGGAGCCCTCAGAGGATGTCCTACTGACAGCTTAGGCCCGCTCCCCTCAGGGAGCGGGCCTAAGCTGCTGTCTGGCCTTCCTCTGCAGGAGGCAACCAGACTGATTAGGGGAAGGCTCCGCCCCCATCACCCTGCTGCTGCTGCCACTTCCAGCTGCCACAGCTGCCAAGGTGTTTTCATCAACATGGACTCCAGTCCCTTCACCACAAAAAAATGACAACTTTCTTTAGGCATTTTCAAGATGTCTCTTTCGTAGGATATGACCTTTCTTTCTTTCTTTCTTTCTTTCTTTCTTTCTTTCTTTCTTTCTTTCTTTTTTATCCTCACCTGAGGATATTTTTCCATTGATTTTTAGAGAGCGTGGAAGAGAGAGGGAAAGACAGAGAGAAACATCAGTGTGACCTGGGCTCTGGCCAGGGAGGAGCCTGCAACCTAGGAGTATGCCCTTGACAAACCCAGACCCTGTGGTCCGCAGGCCAAGGCTCTATCCACTGAGCCAAACCAGCTAGGGCAGGATATGGTATTTCTTAGCTCCTCCAGCAGCGGACCTTCATTTTTTCCTCCAGGAGTGAGGTGGAAAAACTCTAGATCACCTTCTTGGATTCTTATTACCCAAGTTACCAAGAACACTGTGAGTGGCATACCAGGAGCTTAGCCAATGAGCGGTCAGAAAAGGTGTTTCCTCTGCAGCTCACGCACAGAGGCGGGACTGCCGGCACACCGCGGCTGGCAAGCCCTCTTCTCTCCAGGCCTCCTCGCAGCCGCAGCGGCTGGCAGGCCCTGCGCCATCCATGGCTTGCCTCACTGCGCACGCAGTCCCCTCCTGCCCACCTGCACATGCAGCCTCCTCCTGAGCGGTTGTGACGTTACAGCATCCCAGACAATTTGCATCGATATTACCTCTTTATATATATAGAGAGAGAGAGATAATAAAAGGCTAATATGCAAATTGTCCTCTCAACCGGGAGTTTGACCAGAGTTCGACCAGGGGGCAGGGCCCACCAACTGCCTGTGGCCCCTCCCCCCAGCCAGTCCCACACCAGATCTCCCCCTCCCACCCCGATTGGGGGCAGGCCAGCCGGTCAATCTCCCATGTCCCCGGCCCGATTGGCCCCAATCTGGGTGGGCCAGCCAGACCCCACCAGTGCACGAATTTGTGCACTGGGCCTCTCGTTATTAATAAAGCAGCAAAAAGTTGAAGCGGGATTTTTGGACTGGAACGTGCGGTGTTCCCCTGGGCAGGAAGGTTCCCTGGATTCTTTGTTCTTCGGAGTCAAAGAATGAATCCACGGATGGAGGTGGTATCGTAAATGTGGAAACTTATTGAAGAACAAGTACAGACTCCAATGTGGGGAAGAGGAAAGAATTTCACAGCACAGACTCCCATGTGGGGAGGAGGAAAGGGTTCCGCAGAGTCCCTGTTTTCACAGTTTATAAAGGCTGCAGATCTTTGTGACTTGGTATCCCTTCTGATAGGTCACTATTCCCTTAGACTGGTTACTATAGTAATTCCTGAGCTCAAAGGTAGAACCTCACATGGGACATGTGAGGTTTCCTCCCCTTCTTCCCTTTATTTTGTAAATATAGACCTTTTGTTGTTTCCAGTTCCCTCGTTCTATGGAAATGTACCTGTTGCAGCTTTCAGCTTCCCTATTCTATGGAAATATACCTTCTGCTGCTCTGCAGCCCTGTGCTTCCTCCATGGTCCCCTTAATTTCTAAAATGTCTGAAAGTTCCTAAACCTGTCTTTTTCACCCCTAAAAATTCCTGTTTCAAAGTATTTCATGAACTAACAACATCTTTGAAAAGAGTCTCTCCTTCAAACTCTCCTCAAAACCCCTTCTGATTACACATCTCTTTCCTTTTGGAACAAACCACTAAGACAGCTGCCTCAGCCCTAGTGTGAAATGTGTGGCCCAGTTGAGTGTGGGACATCCTCCCTACTTCTGAGTAGGACACAACTTGGAGGCAAACACTGGGACAGAGCATCATTACTCAGGCATAGCGAGGGCTCACAGAGCATGAGAAGCCTAAAGATTGAAGTAACCCACACAACATAAAGCACCTGGCATACAGTGGGTTCTTAGTGTATTACGTTCTAGGTTAAGAGAAGCACCAGTATACAAAAAAAAACAAGCATAACGTGGAGGAGATGGATATTAAACAATCACACCTCACCTCCCACAAAATTTTACCGGCACAGGGGTCAATGTGGCCACTAATGGCAGGGACGAAATGGTGGTGGCATTCTGCCCCACAAGACTTCAGAAGAAAGCAGTGGAGCTCAAGGGAGGCTCAGCTCAAGGAGCACCTGGTGCTGGACATCCTCTCACGTGAGGCACTACCTGCCCTCTCCAAATCAGGTGTTTACAGAGCTAATTGGCTAGGTCCACACGAACAATAATCATACTAGGGGGGAGCAAAGGGTCTTATGGAAGCAGGTGAAATGCAAGGCATGAAACTGGTTCACAGTGCCACAGCACTTCAGTTCTATTAATAAGAAAAGACAAATAAACGTTGGGATTAAGGGACAGAAAAAGAGGATGAAAAAAGAGAAGCAAAGAAAAAAGATAAGAGAAAGGGAAAAGGATTAGAGAGACACAAAGGAGAGGAATACCGTGCTCCTCTTTGCTTGAGTGTTACTAAGAAGGGAGAGTACCAAAGGTGTGATATTGTGATTCACAATAAGAAGTATATATTAGGCCCAGCCAGTGGTGCTCCGTGGTTGAGCATCAACCTATGAACCAGGAGATCATGGATCGATTCCAGGTCAAGGCACAGGCTCAATCCCCAGTAGGGGGCATGCAGGAAGCAGCTGATCAATGATTCTCTCTCATCATTGAAGTTTCTATCTCACTCTCCCTTCCTCTCTGAAATCAATAAATATATTTATTCCCATTCCTAGCACAGAGATCCTAACACTCTTGGAATTTTTTTAAGGGATGAGAACAATAAAGGTACCTTTTGTTGTCAATGAGTTGACATTTGAAAAGTCCATAGGTAACCTGACAGAGAGCTGGTTGCCAGAGGGACTCACCATGCATGGAAGATTGGAACTTTCAATCCCACCCCCTGATTTCTGGAGAACAGAGAACAGCAGGAGGTTGAATCAGTCACCCATAGCCAATAATTTAATCAACCATGCCTAAGTAATAAAGCACAGGAAACAACCTGGGTTTGAAATGGGCACCTGAATGGGAGGGTCGTCTTTGGGGGACTGAGCCCTTAACCTGTGGAATCTGATGCTATCTCTGGGTAGAGACAGCGTCAGAATTGAGTTGAATGGCAGGATACCCAGCTGGTGTCAGACAATTGCTGGTGGTGTGGCGGAACTCCCATTTATTGGTTTTGGGTGCAGAACCCCTTAAAAGTGGAACATACAATGACATAGAATACCAAGAAACAAAACCCAGAGGAGACAGAAGCAGAAACTGAAAGACACAGATGAAGAGGGACAGACAGAGATTGAGGGAGACAAAATAAGCTCAATAGATTTCTGAAGTGCATTTATCAAGATAAGTTGCTTTTGTCACATCCTGCTGTTTGTGAATGGGAGTAAGTCCTTGCCTGTTATCACTGACCTTTACAATTCTGATTAGCTGCTCAGCAATTAACTAGTATTCCCCAGACAGCCTTAACTCTGCACTAGAGGAGATAGCCACAACAGGTCCCTGGGGTGGAGGACGGACGAGGGGAGGGAACCTGCTGAGGAGGCAATGACCACACTGGCTGTACAACAATGATGCCTCATAGGCTTCTTGCCTATGGATCTAAAAAGTAATAATCATACCATACATTTATTAAATTTAAAAAAATACTTTCTATCTTTGCAACAGAGAAACTGCTTAGCTCCACTCCATGTATTGCAAATGTAAGGCAGATCTGGTTTAAGTTACACAGCAAACATCACACAGACTACTGGGACACAGAGGTGGGAGGTGAACGCCTATCGCCTGGCTCTGAGCCACAAGAGCTTTCTCGCCCACCTCATCTCCTCAGTAACCAGGGAGAGAGCCAAACACTTTGCTGGACAGCAGCCTGGAAATGTTTGTTCTTCTGAGCCTTCATTTCAGAACACCTTCCTTGACTCTGGTTTCAGGCAATGAGATTAGCAGATAGTTTCTCCAACACAAAGATCTTGGCAACCTTCTCAAGCAGCATTTTTAGGTCTCCTCTCCTCATTAGTCACCACCACTACCCCCCAACAAAAAACACACAAGAGGAATTTAAGGCAGAGAGTGTAGACTTACACACAAAAAAACTTCAACCCAGGACTAACACAGAGATCTTCAGTCACTCAGCACTCCTCCTCCTCCAGCTCCATCAGACTTAAAATATCCCACACTGAGCCCACAGGCCATTGTCCTCCTCACCCCTAAGAGAATGAAATAGTTCCACTATTATGAGAAAGATGCCATTCCAGGGTAATGATATGTAAATTATGTAAATATGGTTCATCACATAATTATCCTAATTATAATTTGAGATGAATCAGACATTTTCCTATCAATAATAAGGGAAACTTGCATTTTCGTTTTTATCCACATAGACGCACCATAGCGCCTTTTTATAAGTTTCTTTAAGGTACTTCAGAGATCCCCAGAGTTTTAGGAGCTATAGGCCAGGAAATGGGGGAAGAGACCAAATAAATATTATGTTACAGTTTCTTTATTTGTTTTGCAGAAAATCTGTAGTGCTGGGTTAAGTTAATGCATATTAAATTGTGTTTAATAATCAAATCCTTGACCTAAAAGAGCCTTATGTTAATACACAATGGTATTAGGCTGAGAATTGTGCTCATGATTAAGATTCCCTTTGCAAGAAACTAAGTCAGAACATGGAATTTGCTGTTAGTAAAAGTCACATTGCCAACAGTTCTATGAGGCCGCTGAAAATGATCAAGTTGAGTTAGAAAATAAAGATTTGCCAGGCAGATGTCCTTGGCAATTCAAGGCACCTTGAAGGGAAGAGCATGCTCTCCCAGAATCATTGACATAGCATTAGCTTTAACAGTCCAAGTATATGATTTCTGTTCACAATTAAAGACTCTCAGAGGCACCCATGTACTCCACATCTATGTCTCTGGAGGAAAAAAAAAAAAACCTTTTTCTTAAATTGATTTGCCCTTTGTCACTGTCACAGATATGTTTTCCCTGTTTTGACAGGTAGTTGTAATTCTATTAGCAGCCCATCGACTTCCCTCTGAAATCGATCAGTGTTGGGCTGGCTGGGTCTTCTTAAACTGGCTGATTTATTGCTTCTGCATGTTTTTAGAGAGAGAAAGCACATGCATGCTCACAAGTGAGCTAAAGGGGCAAGGGGTGGGAGAGGGGAGGGAGCAGAAAAGAATACTCCTCTGTCACCACGGAGCATAAAGTATCTAAACAATGTTTGAGAATGAATCATCTTTAGCCTCACTGTTGGCTGTCTCCATGGCAGTGAGCTGTAACCTTTTGTCAGCAGCCTAGCTGAGAGGCCTGCTGATACCAGCGGTATAAATGACTGTCAATTTCTCTCATTAATTTATCTTGCTGTCTCCTGTATAAACTAGAACAACTTGCCCACGTCAAATGTCCTCGATGTCAACCTATCACGTTTTGCTCTTGCACGTAACATCTCTAAGTAACTAGAACATGATGAGTAGCTGCCTCCAGGTACTCCTGTCTCTGCCTGCAATCTTGACCATTGAAAGGAAAGCACCCAAGCCAATTTGTAGAAGATCAGTTTGCCAGAGGTCAGAGACAGAAATTGCCAGTGCATTTTGTTTAAAGACCTATATCAGAAAAGAAAAAAGGGGAGGGGAAGAGAAGGGAGGGGAGGGGAGAAGCTTAATAAATACCCTGGTCTAAAAGTTCCATCCCAAGATTTATAATGGAATTAGCCAATGCTAAATTAAAATAGTATGTGTAAAGACCAGGCAAGCTGAAAATCAGTTGATTTTTCAGGTACTAAAGAACAAATCATTGCACAGTTAAACTGAAGATGATTCTGTTAACTTTATGAACATGAATATTAACATCTCACATGTACCATTTATAGTTTTTTTTTTCTTCAGCAGTATAGTGGAGAGGTAGAATTATTACTAGGAAATACAGTTAAGTAGGCCAATTCCACTTTTGCACACTTTCTTCTCCAGTTATATACCTCCTATATCTTTAGGTGTTTCCTCCCAAATACTCAACTCATCCTTACCCTCTAGGGTAACACTGGAGCTTTCTCCATCTTCTCTACCCAAACCTTTTTAGATGTCAGGCTAACAAAGTAATAAAGTATGGTTGATATAAATGATGAACTAACAAAATTTAAGGTATTAACTCTCCCAGTAAGATTATGCATTTTAACTGGGAATTTTTATAGACATAATACTGTAATGCAAAGAGAGATAAATGGTGAGAACTCTGGGCACCACTGAAGACAGATTGGTGGATATTTCTCAGCAGGTACGCCTTTCAACAATCCTCAAATAGTAGTCCTAATATGGTGCTGGTTCTAAACCGCAAACAATAACTCTACTGTCCTACAGAGCCCTGTGAAGAGGTAGCAGCCACACAGAAACAACACCTTCCCAAAGACTTTTCCATGGTCCCAGTTTGGAACTGGAAGAGCTTGGCTTCTCAGATCAGGAATACAGACTTCTCTTGCAAGCTCTGACTTGTCCATCTTGGCCAGTACTTCAGGAATACTAGTTAGTTACTCCTTTTCAGATCCTCCAACTCCTCTTCACTACATTTCTTCCCCAGTTCCTCACACATTTCCTATAAGAAATCTCCCATGCCCAAAATACTCGTGGTACTGCTTCCTGACTAAGCCTGGACTGATACAATTCCCTGCAGAGGCCACGTCCTACACAACAAAAGGCTGTGCACATGTGCATCATGCACAGTCATAAGTGATAACCCGTTACCAGGTACCATAATCAAACATAAACCTACACTATCTGTCTGAGCCTCTGATTTGTGTTGTGATAGATGTAATTTACAATTCATTTTTTAAAAGTATAATTTTGAAAACTGAGACTGATTTTCAACATGAACTCTCGATGTATCAGCTAAATTAATGATATATACAAATTCAAGTTTCAAAAAACAAATTACCAATGAAGTGATCATCAACAAACATCTTGAAACCCCAAGCTAAATAGGTCATGTTATACCATATATCCTCTTAAGGGTACTAGGTCATGAATATTTATAGTTTCTGATCAATATTAGTCCTAAGTCAGAGGTTTAAATGTTCTAGATCTCAGGACACAGAGCACTCAAGACAAATGCAGACATCAATGTGTGTCCTACATGAGATTTCAAACAAGTTGTCACAGGGGAAGGAGGATGAATAAGTGGGAGAAAGGATTGTTTTGTTTTGTACACTTAACACGAGATCTACCCTCTTAACAGATTTTTAATTGTGCAGTACAGTGTTGTTATCTATAGGCGCAATGTTATTCAGCAGATCTCTAGAAACTATTTATATTGCATAACTGAGAAACACAGGCCATTGAGGTCTGGTCATACCTCCACTAAAACTAATGTTGATTATGTGGTCTCCAGGTGTCATGATTACAGAGTTGAATAAGTCAGGTATTGACACTGATGCTGACTAGAATTAAGCATATCATTTTGAGTTGTTCAAATCTAAATCCACTAAAATTACATCTTGAAACTCTACCATATATAAGTGCATTAGTCTGTTAGGTCTGCCATAACAAAGTACCACAGACTGGATGGCTTAAACAACAGAAATTTATTTCCTCAGTTCGGAAAGCTAGTAGTCCAAAAGCAAGATGCTAGCAGGGTTGGTTTCTGTTGAATTCTCTCTCCTTGGCTTGCAGTGTCTTTGCCTTCTCGGTGTGTCCTCACAAGACGGTTTCTCTGTGAGCAAATATGCTTGGTGTCTCTTCCTCTCCTTATAAGGACACCACCAATCATATTGGATTAGGGCCCCACCCTACGACCTTTTTAAAGTTCCTCTCTCCAAATATGATCACATTGGGGGTCAGAGCTTCAACATATGAATTTGGGAAGGTAGGGAAGGAATTTGAATTTGAATTCATTTTTCGTATGTCCATGACTCAAGTTGGAGTCTTATCATATATGCCAAGCAGAGATGTTATCCATTCACAACTGCTATACATTTACAATATTAAAATTTGATATACCATTCATAGATACTGATTGCTAATTATTTATTTGAAACTTGAGTATGTTTGTAATGGAGAAAGAAGGAGCTTAAGAAAAGAAGAGGCTGGAGACATACAGTAGGAACTAAACGTGCAAAGAAAGGTAGAAAATCAGGTACTGGGTAGTAAGTAGATGGAATGGTGGTATAAACAGATAATAAGGAAGGCCTGGAGATGTAGAAAAAGAAAGAAAATGGGCAGAGGGGAACACATGTGTGTGAGCATGCTGATTATAAAGCATAAGGCCAGGGGATTTGGGAGGTCAACATATAAAAGGGATAAACTGGCCAGCATATAAATGCTGTTTTGTTCTAATGCTCACAACTGGGCCAATCAAACTGGATCAGAGCCAGGTCCACATATTGCTGTGGAAAGGTGACTGCTCGCAAGAAAGCTGTGCAGGTGACAGGTGCTCTAACATCTCTCTAAAAGGGACACCTGTTTCTGGCACTTAACATGCATGATAACAAATTGGGACTTCAGAAGGGAATAACACAAACTTCTTTCATGAACTTTACCCCATTTACTGTACAAATTGAAGAAAAAATATTTTTTAAAAATATACATCGAGTTCAGCTCTCTCTAGGAAACACTCTCTCACCTTTCCCCACCTCCTTTCTCAAGGTGTGTTTTCCTTGCCTCTCTCTTTCTCCTCAGCTTCAAGGGCCCTTCTTTTGCCTCTGTAACTTGTTTATTAAGCCCATTTCTTCTATGGCTCACTTCTACCTCTGTGACTTTTAAATAAACTTTCTCTTATAGTTTGAGTCTTGGCTCTAAATTCTTTCTTAGCTGTAACTCAAGTATAGAGGTTGCTGAACCAAGGTCAGGTCTGACTCCACTGGTCTAACACCTGGTGCTGTCTTGCACAAGCACACTCACCTCAGCCCACACCCCACAGCCTTACAGCAACATACCCAATACTAATAGGTCAAGGCCTAGTTTAGCTGCTACCTTCTCCATAAAGACACTTTCAGATGAGCTATCTCTCTCTGAAAAAAAAAAAAATACAACAATAGGTACCATGGTCGAAGAACTCCCAGTACAATTTCTTCTTCAGAGTGGACAAAGTTTTAAAATCCCATCTTTAAAATCTAAGAAGTTAGAAAATAACTCTAATGCGCAGAGCTTTTCTTGTTTGCCATTAATATCAAGTGCTGCTAGAGTGCTCCAAATTGCACAAGCCATACAGATAAGCACAATATCTACCTCTGAAAAAGCAGAAGCATTTTTCAGAACAATACTGTAAATAGCACAAATAAAAGGCGGCTTCTCTGAAGTTGCTCAGGTATTAGATTACATCTGCAAAATTAAAATTACATCACAATATTCTTGTCTGATTTTTAATTTCCTTTAAGCCAAATAAACATGAATAATGAGAAAGAAATTTCAGCCTAGAAGCCGATAACATCATAAACCATATATAGGACACTTGATTGGTTTCAATCATAGATTTCCATCATAAAATCACACCTGCATGAAAAAAAGTTTTTTCCAGTTTCTGTATTGTCCCCTCAAAATAGCCATTCTTTGCTAAAGGACATTCAGTTCGATGCCTGGGACTATCAGTTATTAGGGCTTGTCAGCAGTCAAAATCATTCAAATATATTTACTGCACCCTTTCAAAACTATAAATAAAAATTTTACACTAGCACCTACTGAACAAAAGGATTTAGGCTAAATGACAGCAGTCAGGATTTAGGTTAGAAAGAAATATTCTGTGATGAGGGAAGTTAAGATATCAGAAAGGGTCATATAGATAAGGACTAGAGCCCCTCTCTCTGAAACTATTTAAAAACAAGATGTGTTTTTCTCAAAGATCCCATAATAACAAAAAAAAAACCAAAAGGATTGCATCTGTTCATTGCTATATTGATTATCAAATCCCACAATTCCATTTCCAGCCTGGAGGTAGAGACAAAGAAAATGAGTTGTGTATGATGCTTAATGAATGAGAAGGACCAGAAAAGGTGTAATGGATGTCAAGCTAGTGTGCTTAATAATCTTCCTTTGTTCTCACCACCATGACTGGAGAGCTGCCACACCCAGTCACAGACCTTCCTGAACGGCCCTGCCAGTGTTCTACATCTCAGTCTTTTCATTTACCTGTTCTTACTTTTCCAATGTGTCACCATAATCTGGTTCCAGGATTTACTGGGTACCATTTAAAGTCTTCATAAGTTCAAATAAATGTGATCCTAGATTTAAAACTAACTAAAAAATTTAACAGCTTTATTGAGATACTAGAGGCTGGGTGCACAAAATTTGTGCATGGGAGGGGGTGTCCCTCAGCCCAGCCTGCACCCTCTCCAATCTGGGACCCCTCGAGGGATGTCCGACTGCCCGTTTAGGCCCGATCCCGGGAGGCAGTCGGACATCCCTCTCACAATCCAGGACTGCTGGCTCCCAACTGCTCACCTACCAGCCTTCCTGATTGCCCCTAACCGCTTCTGCCTGCCAGCCTGATCACCCCCTAACCACTCCCTTGCCAGCCTGATTGATGCCTAACTGCTCCCCTGCCAGCCTGTTTGCACCCAACTTCCCTCCTCTGCTGGCCTGGTCACCCCTAACTGCCCTCCCCTGCAGGCTTGATCACCCACAACTGCCCTCCCTTGCAGGCCTGGTCCCTCCCAACTGCCCTCCCCTGCTGGCCATCTTGTATCCACATGGGGGCAGGATCTTTGACCATATGGGGGCAGCCATCTTGTGTGTTGGAGTGATGGTCAATCTGCATATTACTCTTTTATTAGATAGGATAGAGGCCTGGTACATGGGTGGGGGCCAGCTGGTTTGCCCTGAAGGGTGTCCTGGATCAGGGTGGGGGTTCCCTTGGGGCATGGGGCAGCCTGGGCAAGGGACCTGTGGTGGTTTGCAGGCCAGCCACGCCCCCCAGTGACCCAAGCGGAGGCCCTGGTATCTGGGATTTATTTATCTTCTATAATTGAAACTTTGTAGCCTTAAGCAGAGGCCAAAGCAGGCCAGGGCTGTAGAAACTTGGCTTCCTCCATCACTGGGGGCAACCCTAGCCTCCTGCTCTCTCCAGCTCCATGGCTGCTGCCATTTTTGTTGGGATTTATTTATCATCTATAATTGAAACTTTGTAGCCTTAAGCAGAGGCCTGGGCCAGCCAGGGTGTGCGGAAAGCTTGGCTTCCACCATCTCCGGGGAAACCCAAGCCTCCCTCCTGCTCTCTCGGTGGCCGCAACCATCTTGGTTGGGTTAATTTGCATAGTCGCTCCTGATTGGCTGGTGGGCGTGGCTTGTGGGTGTAGGGGAGTGATGGTTAATTTGCATATTGCTCTTTTATTAGATAGGATAATTCACATGCCACACAATTCACCCATTTAAAGCATATATTTTAATAGCTTTAGTATATTTACAGAGATTTATAACTATCATCACAATTTCAGAACATTTTCATATGAGCAGAATCATAATATATGGTATTTGTATCTGGCTTCTTTCATGTAGATAACGTTTTCAAGGTTTATCTATGTGATAGCATGTCTCAGTACCAATTCCTTTATTTTTATTAATTGTAAAATATACATAACATAAAACTTACCATTTAAACCATTAAAAAATCAATTAACTGCTCTGAGTTTCAAATTATTCATGAGTAAAATAACTCCTGCCCTACCTACATCACAGGCTTGTCATAAGGATTGCATGTAACAATGTCTATGAAAGTGTTTTGCAAACTCTAAAACATAAATCATTTGATGGTGTCATTACCGTATTTTCCGGCGTATAAGATGACTTTTTAACCCAGGAAAATCTTCTCAAAAGTCGGGGGTCTTATACGCCAGAAAATACGGTATTTACAATTTAGAATTAAAGTGAGTTATTGCCAAATGATGGGTGGGTTACCATATTTTCCGGTGTATAAGACCCCCAACTTTTGAGAAGATTTTCCTGGGTTAAAAAGTCGTCTTATATGCCAGAAAATATGGTACCATTACAGTAGTTCCCCCATTATCCTTGATTTCACTTTCCACAGTTTTAGTTACCCATAGTCAACCACAACATCAAAATATTAAAAGGAAAATTCTATAAATTAACTATTCGTACATTTTAAATTGCCCATCATAGTATTCACTTTATCTCATCACATACGCATTGTATCATCTAACATCATCACAAGAAGTAAGGTGACTATAGTACTGAAACAGGAATTTTAGGGGTAAAATAGGACAGGTTTAGGAAATTTTAGAAATTAAGGGGACCATGGAGGAAGCACAGGGCTGCAGAGCAACAGAAGGTATATTTCCATAGAATAGGGGAAGCTGGAAACAGCAAAAGGTCCATATTTACAAAATAAAGAGAAGGAAGCCCTTCATCCAGAGGAGACAAAGAAAGCCCAAAGGGAATAGAAAAACAATAAGGAAGGAGGGGGGAGAACCTCACATGGCCCATGTGAAGTTCAACCTTTGAGCCCAGGAGTTACTATAGTGACCAGGCTAAGGGAAGAGTGACCAATCAGAGGGGATATCTAGGCACCAGGATCTGCAGCCTTTATAAGCCATAGGGAAAAAGAACTCAGTGGGACCCTTTTCCCCCTTCCCTACTTGGGAGTCCATTCTGTGGGACTCTTTCCCTCTCCCCACGTGGGAATCTGTACTTATTCTTCAATAAATCTCCACCTTTGCTATACTGAAGCATCCATCTTATATAAAAACTGCTGTTTGAAATTTTAACCCTGCTATTTGGCTTCTGTAAATGCTTTCTTGCTTGCTTAAATAGTAAGAAAAATAAGACTACTCCCACTTCAGAGAGGCCATTAAACCTTCCCCAGACAAAATTATCAGTGCAGACACTAGGCCAAGCCTTTGGTTGAGGTCTCAAAGCCCCAGCATATAGGGGCTCTTTAAGAACTTGCAAGAGTGCCAGAAACACCCCATATTTGGGAGACAAAGAAGGTAAAAACATATAAATAGGGAAAATTCCTCCATGTTGGGGCCCAGAATTTGAGAGACATTTTCCTCTGGACCCGCATGTAATAAATGTAACTCCAAACTCTCCGAGCATTGCTTGATTTATTCTGGTTCTCTATAACAATACCACTTTCTATCCCTGGATTCATTCTTCAATTCTGGTGGACAAAGAATCCAGGTTCAAATCCAAAAATTCCATCTCAGTACAATAAGATATTTTGAGAAAGATAACCTTTATTACAGTATGTATTTATAATGGTTCAATTTTATTATTAGTTATTGTTGTTATTCTCTTACTGTGCCTAACTTACAAACTAAACTTTAGCATAGGTATGAATGCCTGGTTAAAAAAAAACCAGTATATATATATTAGAGTTTAGAATTATCTGCAGTTTCAAGCATCCATTAGGGGGTCTTGTAACATAAACTCTGTGGATATGGGGGCAGGGGGGTGGGTGAGAGTGGCTACTTTATATGACAAGTAGCTGTACAATCAGATTCAAATCACAGAAAAGCAGACTGCACTCGGTTAAAAATATATACATAATACACATGCAGTGAAAAGTAACCAAACACCAGCAGGATGAGGGCAGGGAATAAAAACCAACTGAAATGTTTACCCAACTTGTTCTTGGATGGATGGAAACCACAAGGTCTCTGCCATACTTCATATTCTCTGGGTCTCCTGTGTTTTAGGAGACAGCTTTGGCCCTTCCACTTTTCAATCCTTGATATGGTTTTCAACCACTTTTGCTACACTGAGAATCACTGTGTTAAAGTCTGCTGACATCCAGCTCTCAGGAGTCTAGACACTTGTGCAATCTTAGAAAACATAGAATATGAATCATGATTCTCTTTAGTGTCCTGTGTTAGGCCCATGAGGGTTTACATTTAAATTCTAACTGCAGGTTCGCCTGTGTTTGCCCTGTGGTACATTGTTAATCTGGGAGACTTGAAACTTTTTTGAAGGCAGTGGCGTGGCAAAACTTTCTTATATACAGGAGATAGTAAAAAACCCAGAGAGATCAGGAAAAGTCGTATGGAAATTACTATAGAATCACACAGTATTTCTAGAACACACTTGTCATAATAATTAAAATTACTTCAAGGTGCCTTGCAATATATGAAAGTACTAAATAATAATTGCAAAACTGGGTGTTTGATGACAGATATGAAGAAAAGATGAAGTGTCACAGATAAGTTCTCTTTTATTTTAAAACCTAATGTAATAGAAATAAATTATGGATCCCAAAGAAGCATATAAATTCTAAAACTCAGCTAAATATTACCAAGACATAACCAAGTACTTGATGGCTTATTATGTGGCTGCTTTCTTTACAAAATTCATTTAATCTATTTTAACTCTGAACTTTTAAAACAATATATAACTTGAAATTGCACTAAATTTCTCCAGGAATTAAAAGTGGTATCCTTAAAACCAAAATGTTTTTATGATAACGTAGATAATTCAATTCCTAATTGCACAATTTTAAATGATGATACCTAAACCCATAATGCCCAAATTAGTATTGCATGTAAATACCAAAAATAATTCAAGAGTTAATTTTTTATTTAATAGACTATTTAGGTTCTTCAATTACCCATGTCCATGCTGGTGTATGATTTTTTTAAATCATCTAACAGGTTTTACTTCCAACAGAGCTCTACCTTGGTTATTTTGTTTGGCTATGTCAAACATCGAGGTTATAGTCTATTCCTTACCTTGAGAAATGTGTATGCTACTGAAAGCTAAAATACCAACATGTATTTATGGTGTGTTAGGCTTTGTACTCGGTTAGGCTGTGGTAGAAGATGGACCCCACACAAGATCAGTTGAAAATCAAGTCTATAGATAGCTAAATTGTGATACAGAATACAAATGCCCTTGGAAATCTAAGGAAAGGAGAACACTAAGGAATGAAATAGTTAAGTATAATCTCCCGGGAGCAGAGGATTTGAGTTGATTTTTAAAAGGTAGTGTAAAAAAATTAGCAAAAAAGAAAGAGAACTGATGGCCATGGACAACAGTGTGGTGATTGCAGAGGGAGGGGCAGGGTGAAAGAGTGCATGGAGAGGATAAACATTAATGGGGAAAATGAAATAAAGTAAAAAGATAGTGTAGGATTCAGAGGGAAAGGTACTGGATTTTCAAGTGGGGAAAGGATCATGATCAAATTCTTTAACGAAATCAGTCAGAAGTCTAAACTGATGGGAGATAAGGGGTGATGTTATAAGGTAATGAAAGATAAGCTTGACTAAGTAGAAATCATTTTGTAGAATCTTGATAACTTGACAAAGAAGTCAGACTTAATGCAATAGGCAACAGGGAGCCATTAGGCTAGTTCTGAACAAGGATATAACATGGAAGATTAGTGTTTAAGGAAGCTTCAAGTGACAATTATATGCATGGGATTGAATGGGAATGACACAAAAGCTATGACACCAATCACCAGTCACTTATAATCTAAATGGTAGTATCAGAATCAGAGAGAAAATATACAGGACTAAATACCTGAAAGAGAATTCACTGGCTATCTAATTCAAAGCCCTCCTTTGTTCAGATGTGAAAACTGAGACTTTGGAAGATTGTATGGCTTGTACAAGTCAATCATCTTTCCAGTTAGTAGCAGAATCAGGTCTAAAACCTAGGTTTCTAGAAAAATTTTGAAGAAATTGCAGGACTTAGTAATAAGCAAGTTTGGTAATCCTATATAATAAAAGGGTAATATGCAAATCGACCAAATGGAGGAACAACTGGGAGCTGGCAGCACAGTTCTACAGTTGCTGCCTAGAGCTCTCCCCAGACATCTAGTTTCATCATATATCCAACTGCCGGGGTTCTTTTCCCAGCATTACAAAGGGTTCAGCATTCTGGAGAAAGGGGCTGCGTGTAGATGATTAAGAAGCAGTCCACAGACGAAAGATAGTTTTGAAGGGCATTGGGGGTCAGAGGAGCTTCAGCTGAAGGAACTAGAAGACTTCCCTTGACCAAGGACCCGTGCTTTTATTATACACAATTTGTCCCAAGGCAAGGTGGAAATACACACTTCAAAGGGTACAGTATCAAAGGATATATAGAAACATTGTCAGTTTGGGGAATAACCTACAGCTGTTCAGGTGTTTGGCCAACAGGAGGCAATAAAATGCCCTGAGCTGTCTGGCAGCAAACAATCCTATTCAGGTTTGGGGGAAGTGCCGTGTAGCCGTTTCCAACAGGTAAACTATATGTGTGGCTCACTCTTGTTGAGCCTCCAAAATCCCATCAACCTTTTGACGGAACTCTTGTAATTATTACATCCTGGAATTGGTTCTCGGCATCCAACCACTCATCTGAGACTGGCACCTCCAATTTAAATTGGCCAAAACTGAATTAATTATATTAATTCTCTACCTGCATTAGTACCATTATCCATGCTGTTAATTCACTGGACAAATATTTATTGTCACTGAAGTCACAAACATGGGATTCATCTTCATCTCCTTCTTTTACCTCATTGACTCCGCTAGTCAGTGACCAAATCCTAGTTGGTTTTTCCTCCTTTCTATCTGTTCATTCTTATTATTGCCATCTTGGTTTAGACCCCTGTCATCTCATGCCTGGTTTATGGTAACAGTCTCCTAACTGGTTTCCTGGATTCCATTTTAGCCTTCCTTCATAAAATTAATAGAATTGTCTTCTAAAATGCAAATTAGACCATCATATTACTCCTGTACTTATAATTCTTTAATTACTATTCTTATAGTCTATATAGAGTTTGAGACCCTCACAATTTTATTCTTATTTTCTAGAGCTCCAAGCAATGGAAATGTATGGAATTATCTAAATATTTCTATCCAGTTTACATCAGTATCTTTGATTGGATAACTCTCTCTTCTTGGAATACCTTTCTCTCCAAATCTCCCCTATTCATAGTTTCTACCCCTTCTAACTGCTGAACAACTACCCCTATTTCAAAACTGAACTAAAAAAATGATCTTATCTATGTAAACTTTTTTTATCTTCCCTCATAAAGTAGAATCAATAAGCCTCTCCTGTGTGTCTTCTTTGTACAGAACCCGTATTAGTCCATTGCAAGTGAACTTGAATGCCTTATATCTTCTTCTAGAATGGATGGTCTTTGAAAGCAGAAACTATATCCTATTCACCATTGTATCTCCTAAAAAAGAGCCTCGTTAACAGTGGGTATTTCTTAAAGGTCTGCATTTATGTATTGTATAGACACCTGAGATTTATCTGAATAAAGGTAACACTTGAAGGATACTAGACATGCAAAATTCCCAAAAGGGATTGCTTCAGAGACCTAGATAACAGTTAAGGTCCAAGAATAGCTAAAGAAGTCATTGGGGGGGGGGAGAGAGACAGAGAAGAAATGAAAAGTACTTTCTAAAAAGCCAAGGAAAATAAGAGTTTTAAGAATGAATGAGAGAAAATCATTCAAAAGGAGTAAAAAAAAAAATTTAAGATATTTGTAATACCATTACTCTAACAGTGAAAAACTGAAGACAATCCAAATCTCCAAAATAGGGCACATTCTGACATAGAATACATGATGCCAATATAGAGTTAATTATAAAATATAGGCAGATCAATACTCATGTAAAATAATGCTAAGTGAAAAAGTAGAAGATAATGTTGTACAACCCAATGATTATGATCTTCTTTTTTTTTTAACCCTCACCCAAGGATATTTTTTCCATTGTTTTCTAGAGAGTAGAAGAAAGGGAGGAGGGGGAGAGAGAGAGAAACATCAATGTTAGATATACACATCACGATTGGTTGCCTCCCCAATGCAGCCGAGGTCCATGCCCTTGACCAGGAATTGAACCTGGGATCTTTCGGTCCATGGGCCAACACTCTAACCACTGAGCCAAAACAGCCAGGGCTGATTGTGATCTTATTTAAAAATACATAAGCTTAAATTAAAAAACTAAAAATGAATGAAAATACTGTACTAAATAAAGGAATTAAATCAATTTTTTTCTGAAATATTTTTGTTTCATTAAAATGTTGACTTTTTAAAATGCTGGGTGTTAGTATTAAATTCAATTTAAAAAGGTCAAACAGTTATTTATAATCATAAATTACCTGGGCTTGATAGTTACTACTAAAAAGTATATAGCGCTGGTTCCTTTTATAAAGGAACTAAACAGTACATAACAAAAGTCATAAAGGCATGGCTTAATAAGTTCAAATCTTTATTTTGTGGGCTTTTTGAACAAATCATACCTTCACTGATCAGCATGTGTTATTTTATGCTTGTGGTGGCCCTCTCTTTAAAACACATATAAGCATATATTGAAGACCTAATTTTAGGAGTAAAAGTGTTAAGAATACCAAGTCCCTTTATTTCTAACCAGACACCTACCCAAGGCATTACTGCCTTGGCATATCATGAGATAAGATAAGGTTTGGGAGTAGATAACAGGTGGCAATAGAAGGAATATACCTCAATGTAATAAATGACAAACCCACAGCCAAGATCATACTTAATGGGGGAAAACTAGAAGTGTTTCCCTTAAGATCAGGAACAAGACAGGGATGTTCACTTTCACCACTCTTATTTAACATGGTATGGAAGTTCTAGCCATAGCAATCAAACAAGAAGAAGAAATAAAAGGTATCCAAATTGGAAAGGAAGAAGTAGAGCTGTCATTATTTGCAAATGACATGATACTGTATATAGAGAACCCTAAAGATTCTACTAGAATAAATAAATTCATTAAAATAGCAGGATGCAAAATAAATATCCAGAAATCAATTGCATTTCTATATACCAATAATGAACTATCAGAAAGGGAAACTAAGAAAACAATCCCATTTACAATTGCATAAAAAATACCTTGGAACAAAATAAACTAACTAAGTGGAGACAGACTCATGGATAAAGAGAACATACTGATAGCTGTCAGGGAGGAGTGAGGTACTGGCTGGGTGAAATGGTTAAAAGGATTAAACAGAGAGGAAAAAAAAGAAAGATTCCTAGATACATACAACAGTATAGTGATTGCCAGAGGGAAGGGGGGTGGGGAGGTAGAAGAAGGTAAAGGGGGATAAATGGTGATGGAAGGAGACTCCAATTGGAATGGTGAACACAATGCAATATACAGATTATATATTGTAGAATTGTATACTTTAAAACTATATAATTTTATTAACCAATGTCACTACAATAAATATAATTTTTTTAAAAAAGAAAGAGATGATAAAAATTAAATTGACAACAAAAACCATGCTTATCACCCTGTCTGGTATATAACAGGCACTCATTCATTACTTTATTCATTCTACCAGTGCATGCAAAGCTTGCAGAGTACTCTTCCATGTGCTGGAAAGTCTCCAGCTTCACAATGTTTATGTTGTGGAGATCAGTCAATAAGTATGTAACACAAAAATAGTGACATCCCTCACTATCTAAATCAAATCAATTACTGACAGTGTATTAGTAGCAATTATTTTTAGGGGACAGGAGTAGCAAATTTTTGATAATGAATTATTTTCACAAATATTATCAGAACTACTCAAACATATATTTTACAATAAATCAAGGATATTTACACAATATTAAAAAAATAGGTTGAAATCGAAGGGCCAAATTAAAACACCATAGACAGGCAAGGTAAATTAATGAATCAAACCGAGCTTGAGAGCACATGCCTGTCCATAAGAGAGTAGTAGCTACTCAACTCCATGACCAGTTGCTCTAAAGAAATGCCAGTACAGTGTTACTACAGCTTCACATTGAACAAGAGAAGGAAGAAATACAGATTGAAATCTTCCAAGTTTAAATGTCTATTGAATGAATGATGGGACTAGTGAGTAATTGGGGTCTATAGCCCCAGCTGGGCCTAATAACCACACATGAAGGTCATAGCTTGGAGTTAGGTTTTATTTCACTTATGCTGTGTTTTGTTTTGTTTTTAATATTTTTTAATGATTTCAGAGAGCAAAGGAGAGGGAGAGACAGAAACATCAATGAGAAACATCATTGATCGGCTGCCTCCTGCACATCCCCTGCTGGGAATCGAGCCTGCAACCCAGGCATGTGCCCTGACCAGGAATTGAACCGTGATCTCCTGCCTGGTTCATAGGTTGACGCTCAACCACTGAGTCACCATTGCCGGGCTCTTATGCAGTGTTTTTGAAAATGTTGAGCTTCTGCTTCGTTCCAGGCACTGAGCTAGGCAAAAGATTAGTAAGAGTTTTCAGGAGACATCCCTCTGGTCACACCTCTGAATAAAGTTCACAGAGAAAACTGGGGAGGCCCCATGAGAAAACCAAAAGGAGGACTAGGGTGTGCCATGGCATAGAAGTCAAGGGACCATAGAATTCCAGTGGTATAAGGACTGAACAATATTGTTAGAATTGAAAACAATATTGTTAGGAAGTTATAGGTGACATTAGGGAGAGATATTTTTGGTAAGTGCTAGTGACACAGGTGCAAGAGCATAGAGACATAAATGGGAGAAGAGGAATTAAAGGCACCAAATATGGATCACTCCTTTGAGGAGTTTAAATAAAAAGGAGAGGAAACATTGTATAGTAGTATAGCATGACATGAGGGAAGAATTTATTTTAAGAATTTTTAAGGATGATAAAACCTTGAGTAGGTTTGCAGTCTAAGGGACAGCCAATCAGAAGACCTTTTCCCTGTAAAAGGGACTAGGGCATGACATATCTATTTGAAATAGTTAATTTCAAAATATCTTCTGAGATAGTCTTCCAGCTCTAGAGGATAATGACAGTTACCTGAATCCAATCCACTCCACATATGCTCTTTAAAAACAAAACATTAACAATAATATGAAATCAACAAGAAACATAAATAAAATCACACATGACCCTTCAACATTCCTAAGAGAGAGAATATTCTGAATTTTAAATTGCCATAAATAGAGAAATGAACATGATAATCCAACAAAATTTTTAGAATTACTGAAAGCTTGTGGAATTAAAGTATGGGAAAAGGGACTCTGTGAAAAAGAGGAGTGGAAAACAGAGGACAGAGACTAGACACAAACAAAAATACCCCCAGAAGAAGAAAATCCAACACTAAGTGCCAAAATCCTGAAAACAGGACTTGATAGTTCATAGCACCAGCTATGGAAGGAGCTAAAATGGAAGAAGGATAGGAAGTAACAACCTTCAAGAAGCACTGTTTCTGGGGAAGAATCATGTTAAATAGAGAAAGAATGGTACCTCTGGGAGGCATAGCATCCTACTTATTAAAGTGAAATTAAAAAGAAAACTTTTAAAGTTCTACAAAAAGAAAAAAATAAACACCAATCCCTCCACCTGCACCACACTACCAATATCATTTATAATAATAAAAGCGTCATCTGCTAATTAGACCAGACATCCATCCGGACGACCTTCTAGACAAAGCCAGGGCTGCGAGGGGAGGGAAGCCCAGGTTCTGGGTGCCTGCCAGCAGCCAGAGGGAAGCCTGGGTCCCAGGCCTCTAGTTGATTAATAAGACTGAACATCATTATACTTCAGGAAATAGTGCTCTTTTTTAAAAAAAATATATTTCATCGACTTTCCACAGAGAGGAAGGGAGAGGGAGAGAGAGTTAGAAACATTGATGAGAGAGAAACATCAATCAGCTGCCCCCTGCACATCCCCCATTGGGGATGTGCCTGCAACCAAGGTACCTGCCCTTGACCGGAATCAAACCTGGGACCCTTGAGTCCACAGGCCGATGCCCTATCCACTGAGCCAAACCGGCCAGGGCAGGAAATAGTGCTCTTAAATTAAAAACCCTATCTAAAAAGTGCCTAGAAGTAGGAAAAATTAGCTCTATATAAAGCTGATATGCAAAATTGTATTTCAGTTGATGAAAATTCTCTTGCTCCAAAAAAAATCATTTGACACAAGAAAACTACCATTCTCTCCTAACTAAATTAAATAACATCAAATGAATATTTTGAAAATTAAGAGAAAATTAGATTTAGAAATTCAAAAACTAAGGATTTTCTTTTAAACTAGAAAAATAAGCATGTATATTGATTAAATAGAGAAATTGATGTAAAGAACAAACCATCCCAGTAAAGAAAAATAAATTATAAGTTGCCCAGGACAGAACAAATTCAAATGAACATTTAATAAAGAATGATTAGAAGGCAGAATAACTACCAAGAAAATTAAAATAAGATTTAAAAAAGAAAAAAACAGAAGAGATCAGAAAAAGATACTTAAAATGGAAAACAGGAAAAGAGGGTCCAACATACTTATAGTAATTGGAATCCCATAGAAGAAACACAAAATAATACACCAGAACTAAAATTTAATCAAGAAAATTTTTCTGAAAATGTGAGATAACAAATTTTACATATTTAAAGTTATAACTGATACATGAGAAAACTAAATAAAGCAGTCCCAGTAAAACTGCTGTACTTCGCAAACAAAGAAAAATTCTCAGTACCTGCAGACAAAAATATCAAACTAGTTATAAATGACTTTTGAACACTGGCTAGAAAGTAAAAGAATTGCAAACAAGTCTGGAACTCATCTTCATAGGTTTATTTTTGTGGTTGTAAAGGTGCATGAATTCTTAAACTATTTTATGTGCATTGAAGGGATAAGCAAATAAGTAAATGTGTTGATGTTGCCAGAAGCCAGAGACATGCAGAAGAGACACGCAAATATGGAATGGAGAAAAGCAAGTAAAAGCAACTATTTTTCCTAATTTGTCATCTTCCTTTTAATAAACAGACACTTTTTATTTTTAAAAACTCCTTCTGACAGTATATGCACATTAAGAAAAATACCTACCGTGTTATATTCCCTCAAACATATTCCTGAACTTTTCCTCACAAATATAAAATGTACACCCCCCCACCCCAAACCCTAGAAGGCACCACTCATGCCAAAATGGAAGAGAAAAGGAAAGGAACAGAAAAGAGGGAGACTTTAATGAACTGTGAGGGTTAGTGGGAGAGGACTCATACTCTCTCTGTTGTGCCTTAAACCATACAATTGCAGTAGGGAAGGACATCAGAAGAGAGAAATATGATCCTCCTCCACAGAGAAATTAAGTATTTTCTTAGGTTTAAAAACTTTTTAATGAAAAAATGTCCTGTTTCCCAGAAGCACCTTTCCAGTTAATGATCTTTAGTTTCTCAGTTAGCTTATGCTGCACAAATCCCTTCTCAGTTTATAAGGGAAGGGGCATTTAAGCTGTGAACTGCAGGCTGAAAGAACAGGAGAGTTACACGCAGGACATGAGCTGAAGCTGGAGTCCTTAGGGCCCACTCATGTGTGGGCTACAAGGATCTTTGCTCCTTGGATTGGTGGAGCTGACTCAAGGTTCTAGCACTTTCTTGAAAAACCACTGCACAGTTAACTTTGAAATTACTGAGAATAATTGTAGAGATCAATAGAAAACACCAACCTCTAAAGTAACTTCCTACAGCATAATTTGAAGAAGTAGAATACATGAAGCAGTGATGCACAGAAAATCAGGTCTCATCTCTAATTAGAACATTTTCTAAGCTTTCTCTCTCAAGAAAATCAGTTCATCGGTTAAAGCCATGGTCGGCAAACTGCGGCTCTCGAGCCACATGCGACTCTTTGGCCCCTTGAGTGTGGCTCTTCCACAAAATACCACGGCCTGGGCGAGTCTATTTTGAAGAAGTGGCGTTAGAAGAAGTGTAAGTTTTAAAAAATTTGGCTCTCAAAAGAAATTTCAATCTTTGTACTGTTGATATTTGGCTCTGTTGACTAATGAGTTTGCCGACCACTGGGTTAAAGGATCAATTTGAAACATGGTTGGTTTACAAATTTTCATTTGGGGTGAAAAAAATTACAGATGGATATATTCAAACCAACATTCTAAGTAAAACTGTGAGACTGATTAATTACTGACAGTTAATAAAATTATAATGGAAAATTGATTATTCCCTAGTAGTTAAAAGCTATTTTCCACATGTCAGAATGAAGACAGCCTAGGAAGCAAAAAAACATAAAACACCCACTAGAGCACCTCGTTCAATCCTAAAAAGAGGAAAGATGTTTAATACTGTGTCCCCAGAAACATAACTTCCTCCCTTAAACTTTGATTTTATAACATTTACTTGCAACAACTCAATAAATGCTTGCCTCATGATTAGCCATTAATCTGACTAGCAAAACAATTTGTTTTTCTTTTATAGCTCAATCCTGTTTGACCTAGAGTAGAGAAGCCACAAAACTCTATTGTGTGTGCGTGTGTGTGTGTGTGTGTGTGTGTGTGTGTGTGTGTTTTCAAGTAAATAGTTTAGAGGCTATTTCCTATCTATGGAAATTCCTGCTTAACCTTCATCACAAATGCACCCATCTCATTTCATTTTTGTATGTGTGGTTCCACTGTTCACTGATGTGATGTCTGAATTACAGTGCCCTGAGCTAAAAGCTATTCTTTTAAATAGAAATAAGAAAATAAACTCTCCTTGAGCAGATCAATTGGACCATGATTTTCCTCACTTGAAGGGATACACCTTTATAGAAATAGGCAGCTATGGTGCTAGCCGGCCTTTCATCTTTCTTTAAAGGAAAGTCACACCTTCTGTCCTGAGTGATTGGTTTGACCAATCATTATTCTATCATCATCCTTCCCAGGTACAGACTCAAAATGTGGTAAAATTTAGATCAATTTCCTTTTTATTTCATTTTTCCTAAATGCCCAGGTCACATACTCTACATAATCCGTTCATATTATCTTAAATATTTACCTCTACATTTGCAAAATTAAAATTCAGATCCACTGTTCAATTGTTCTTTTTTTCTATTTCTGAGTAGAAATAGCTTCTGTAGTTTCTCATTTGTGTGAGACAAATTAGGTATTACCTATGTTATATTTTGCTAAATTTTTAATACTTATTGTAATAAAATATGTTAATAAAAACAGAGAAAAAATGGAATAAATAGGAGTTATAAATATATGTTAGGACCAACTAAATATCATCAATAGTATACAGTTGTATTCTAAAGCCATATGAAGGTTTTCCTGCTAAACATTAGGAAAACTGGAATACTCTGTCCTGTTTATTACATAATTAAGTATATTTACTGTAGGAGAATTGGGAAAACACAGATATAGATATAGAAAATTAAAATCTCCCATAATTCCAGTGCCTGCAATGACTGTTAACATTTAGTCCTTTCCTATTTTAACTATGTCCTTTTCAATTTTTCCCTTTTTTATATATATTGTTTATTTTAATGTATTTTATTGATTTTATACAGAGAGGAAGGGAGAGGGATAGAGAGGTAGAAACATCAATGAGAGAGAAACATCGATCAGCTGCCTTCTGCACACCCCCTACTGGGGATGTACCCGCAACCAAGGTACATGCCCTTGACCAGAATCGAACTTGGGACCCTTCAGTCTGCAGGCCGATGCTCTATCCACTGAGCCAAACCGGTTAGGGCCATATTGTTTTTTCTTACAGTAGTTGGCTTCATACTGTGTAGCCTGTTTTATAATGTACTTTCTATGTCAATAAATATACATCTAAAACATCATTCTTTATGGCTGCATTTTATGAATTTTATGGATATCTTATTTGGATTATCCAAACCTTAGAAGATTTTTAGATACTATATCTGAATCCATTGTTTGCACATAAGTTTGACTTAATGATTGCTTTATAATAGTTAATGCATACTGCCCAGGCTCCACTTAAAGCGTACTATTGTATAAAAACATCAGCAATAATGTTTAGCTCTTAGAGAAAACCATGCATAATAATGTGAAATCCCATTAAATACATTTTCTTATTGAACTACAGAATTTAGTTCCTCAGGCTCGTGTTCTATCAATTAGAGTGATAAGCAGGCACTCAAAAGCTAGCTTTTCAATTATATTTTCTACCTTTCAACAGAAATGTTCCTGTCATTGCATATTGTGTAGTAATTTTGAAAAGGCTTCATCTTAGCAACCAAGTGATAACTTTAAAACCAAGAATCTGAACCAATTAATTCCTAACATTAATTACTTCTTTTAAAACAAAGACACTTTAAAGTAAGTGACTGCAAATATACTTTTTATTCCATTAACAGTCCTTATCTCTTTTTCCCCCAGCTCACAATTCTGTTGATAACTCATGCTCAGACTCAAATCATCATTCAAATCATAATTAAAGCATAACTCTGAACTCTGTTTGTACATGCTAATTCCATAGCCACCAGATGTAAAAGCCACACAGAAATTCCTATAGGGTATTATTAGCTGGCAAAGAGCAGAATTAAGATGCATAAAAGTATCTTCTATAGCAAGTAAATATTTTGGTTCTAATTACATTATTACCTAGTTTTATGCTACTAATTACTACAATTTATTCTATAATTGACTCTCAGAAAAAAATATTACCAGAGCAATTCTGCAGTCTTAAACTGGAGATAATATATACTTGCAATTTTGCCTAACTCCTCAGTTTCCTTAAAAATATAATGCAATTTTTTGTAGTAGGTTTGATAAATCTTGTTCCTGTTCTTTCATTAATATATAAAGTTTTCATATAGTACTATAGTTATTTGCTGATTTATTTCTCAGAAACTTTTAAAATTGTATTTTCAAGCCAAAGAAAATGTATTAATTCATCTTTACTGCCCAGCACCCAGTCCAGAACTTGAAACTTAGTAGGTACTCAATTAATTTTATCAAATAAATTAATGAATTAATCCTTTAAAGTAGTCCTTTAACTTAGCATCATAAGAGCATTATTGTTAAATACTAGCAAGTATCTATTTCAGTCTTTACAGATTAAAAACCTGAAGCCTTTAGAGCAAAGGACTGAACATTAAAAACAATAACAGTTTGCCTTAGATGGAAAACAAATGAACTCATTCTGAGACTCAGCAGTCATTCATAAGCCACTTGAGCTGCCTGCCTTCTTGCAGTTTATGACCTCAGTGAAGCCTTTCTAGTGAAATAAAGCCTTGTGTTCACTCTGGGGCCATCTATTGTTCTCTTTGTAATTTGTAACAAATTTTAAAGGTTATAAATGTTTGTGGTGAAGCATAGTTGCTGAGCTGCATCCATTCACACATAGGTTCCCCCCCCCACACACACCCTTTTTTTTTTTTTTAATTAACTACAAGACCAGGGACTGGCATTTACTTACTTCATAATAACTTAATCTTACGTACCTTTGAACTCAGGATGTTCTTCAAATGCCATGATTTATGTCCTCCTTAGTCACAAAGTAGTCAACCTCATCAGATTCAACTAGGCCAACCTCATTCTCCTAGGAGTAGTAGCTAGCAATGAAAAGTTACTTCTTAATGAAACTGTAACTGGACAAACAATGGGTTACAGTTTTTCTTACAATATTAGTTGGTACCCCAAATTCTATTGCTGCCCACTTTCAAAACTATATATACTTGAATTCTTTTCAAATTAAAAAAAAACACCCTGATAAATTGTTGCAAATTAAAGTGAAATGAGGGAAAATAAGCATAAGTATACAAATTTTAATCTGTCTACCACTTTTAAGCCTATTTCCTTTTTGTTGCTGTGTTTCTTCTTTAATTTCTCTTGAACTAATGTGCCCTCTTATGGTTAAAATAAAAATATAATCAGAACCATAAAAGAAGTGCAAACATATTAACTGCAAGGAATACTTTTATTTAAAAGGTATTTATTTGACTCAAACCTATGCCTCCAAGATTAAAATGGAAATGTCTTTAATAAATAACAAGAATATGCATTTTATCTGTTCTGTATGGTAGATAATGCTAATAAGGTGCAGTAAACAGACCTTTGTCGAATAGATTTGTGCTAGTTCCTATTTTAAAGTGTTTAAATGTTTTTGTTATTTTGTTATTAATTATGTCTATAATTAAGTCTTGCATATATATTGAAGTTGAAATATAGACTGAGGTTATTCCTATTTGGATATTATAATTCAAGCATTTAATTTAAGAAAGCTATTACTGAAAAATAGATTATTTGGATTCTTTCTTCATTTTTATTTCTTTAACCTGAAATGAAAGTCTACCCCAACCTCTAAAAAATATAAACATATGCATATAAAAAAATTAAATAGCTATGCTACTTATTTGTTCACAATTTACTCTCAGTGATCTCTTATTTTTGGTTCAATTAAAACATCAGAAAGTAATAAAGATTCAGAAACTACCCAGTTAATGTGACCTATCCCAATAGTCCACTGAGCTAAGGTAAGGATTTAGGGAGAAATTGTGTGGATAATTAAGCTTGGTTTACTAAGTCCAGGAAAGTTAATGTAGTTCTACAATATAATATTTCTAACAAGAATTTAGTCAAGAAATAAAAACATATATACAGAAAATATAGTTAATTCTGTCTATCTAGAAGACTAGAATGGAAATCAAAGCCATAAACAGAAAATATGCTTAAAGATTTTCTGCCTTATTCAACCATTATTGTTAGTATTTTATATAATTTGCTTATCAAAGAATGATAGCATGTTCATAATATGGAACTTTCAAGTCCTTTCAATTGTTGAGATGTTCTTTAAAAAGGGACACTGCCTTTCCATGCTTCAGAAGATAAAGACATTCTTTTTCCTATTATATACATGGGGCAACCATCATTGAGGTGAACTGATCTACCAAATACTGCACAGAAACTGTGACGGAAGCAAGATTAGAATTTAGAATTCCTTATGCAGTTTGCTGATTTGGTCTGGTGCTTTGTGTGCATCCCAGGAGTGTGATTTTGTTAGAGAGGGAAAAAAAGTTCGTTTTCCTGAATTAGATTTCTGACTTTATCTTTCAGCACTAGGTTTATAGAATACTAGGGGCTCAGTGCACCTTGAATGGAACTGTGGGCCGCGAGGCTGCAGTGGGCACAGGGACAGGTCTCAGATCATCCTCCATGCCCCCGTCTGGCCTCTCCCACCAGGGCCCCTGGTCCCTTTCTGCCACCAGTGCCGCTCCCTCCACCACTGCTCCCACATGCAGACCTAGCAGGCCCTGCTCGCACCCACTGATGGCGCAGAGTGATTGGGGCCGGTGCCAGAAGCAGGTGCAAGCAGCGGCTACTGCCCTGATCACCCCTGAGGAGCAGGGGGTGGTGGAGAAACCCTGAGGGGCGATTGGGGCCAGCAGCTGCCGCTTGCACCCGCTGACGGCGCTGAACCATCAGAGCTGGCGCCGGGCACTGGCAGTGGGTGCGAGCGGGGCCGGAGCCAACGACAGGTGCGAGTGCACCTCACATGATCTCACTCATTTGTGGAATATAATGAACAACATAAACTGATGCACAAAAACATATCCAGACACAGAGAAGCATCGATCAGACTGTCAAACCTCAGAGGGTACTTACAAAAGGTAGATTAAACCTGGTCTGATAGGTAGGGGAGGGTGGGGAAAAGGGAGAGATCAACCAAAGGACTTGTATGCATGTATATAAGCATAACCAATGGACACAAACACTAGGGAGGTGAGGGCTTGAGTTGGGGGGGGGGGGACAATGGGGGGATAAGGACACATATGTAACACCTTAATCAATAAAGAAAAAATAAAAATAAATAAAAAACTAAAGGGCTTTTTAATAGTATATATGGCCCTAGCCGGTTTGGCTCAGTGGACAGAGGCTCGGCCTGCGGACTGAAGGGTCCCGGGTTCTATTCCGGTCAAGGGCACATGCCTGGGTTGCGGGCTCGGTCGCCAGTAGGGGGCCTGCAGGAGGCAGCCAATCAATGATTTTCTCTCATTATTGATGTTTTTATCTCTCCCTCTCCCTTCCTCTCTGAAATCAATAAAAATATATTTTTAAAAAATAGTACATATGAAAAAAGTAGTACATAAGCTTTTTAAGATAATACTTTGTTTAGATTTTAACACTGTATTTTACTATTTTTCAAAAATACTCAATAAGATTCAAACAAATTAGGGTAGGATAAAATATCTGGTGAATGCACTTTTAAACTATAATCACTGAGAATTACTGTAGTTTCCATTATCATTTTCCTACTACTTATGTTACTTTTGATTAAATTATTTATCTTTTATTTTGTTTTGCTTTTTGTTATATGTTTCTACTTCTATACTTTGAAGATGGAAATTATTTTCTCCCCATACATAGTACCAATATTCAATAAAAGGTCCTCAATAAGACTGACCAACACAATCAAGATTGAGATTGCCAGTTTAAGAAATACAAGCAATTAAGACCCAGGTGAATGCATATGTTCTCATACTAAAGAAAAACTCAGACACAATATATCAAAGGGTTTAAAAGTATATGTCATAGATGTATGTTTATACCAAAGTCAATCTAATGATAAATTATTGTAATTAAAGATATATTGGTTGATAAGGATGAAAATAACTGCCTAAAAGACCAATAGAACATATATTAGAATTGGCAGTATATTGCTCCCAGTTCCTGAATGTCATAATTCCCCACTACACAGAGAGCTAAAAATCAAGAAATGATCAGTCGAGTGGTTCCTCAGTGATTTCTCAGCATAGCCTCAGCATGGTAGAACCTCTGTTAAGGTCTCCAACAGGTTAGTGGTAGCCAGGACTGCAGCCTGTGCCCAGAAGCCACAGTGCATTGACTAGAAAAAACCTCCCTTCGTCCCTGTTTCTACCAGCTCTTTTTCATCCTAGTATTCCCTGGAAGCAAGAGCAAGGCTTTCTCTTCTACTATAAAAAACTGCAGCCAAGGTAGAGTTCATGGGTGATCAAATAAATAAATGGTCAGGAACCTCCATTCCCTATCTTTACTCCCCACCTCAGTCAGATGCTTTTTGCCTCAGACTGTTCATCCTGGGCTCACCGCCTGGATATCACTCCTTGAAGCCATATGTAAGACCCACGCCTTAGCAAGCACAATGAAGGGCAGCCATAAGTGCAGCTTCATTCTGTAATTTCTGATTTTTAATACCAGATATTTTACATTGATCTCTAAGTATCTACTTCAAAACCTCCTACCCTGGACTTCCAATTATTTATGACTCCTAGGATTGCAAACCTCTGAGGTCTGCTCAGCCCTTCAAATATCACTGCTGTTCTAGGCCTGCCTCCACAACCATCAGTGCTAGCAGCATGAGAAGCAGAATAAGGTAATGGCTAAGACACTGGAACCAAAATGCTTGGCTTTGAAGCCCATCTTTTTTACAGTGTACTTACTAGCTTTGTGACTTTGGATAAGAAATTCAACCTCTCTAGAAATCAGTTATCTATAAAATTGGGATGAGTAACAATCTTACATAGTTATCATGAAAATTAATCACGTTTTTACAAGTAAAATACTCAGAATAATGCCTGGTACATAATAAGTAATCAAAAATGTTAGCTATTCTTAGAATGGAGAATTTAACTTTTTCCCTCTGTCATAATGGCAGAAGACCTAAAAAGGCAATTAAATTAATTTTAATGACTCAACCATCTGGTAATCTTAGTTTCTATTTGTTTAAATTAAGGTGCTCATAAATCCAAGCTTCCCAGTTTAACCTTGTTGTCCTGGGATAATTATTAGAGCAACCTATTTTGTTCTTAGTGTCCAGATTTGGACAATAAAGTATGTAATCACCCTCATTATGATATAGAATTCTCAGTTGTTCTCCCGTACAATTAGGAGAATGAATTAGATGGACTCTGAAATCATGTAAAACATAAGGATTTGTGTTAAAATAGATAGTATTTCATTAAGATACAAATGTATTTTGAATTTTGTTAAAATACAAATGGAAAGAAATATTTGAATGTTTTATAAATATAGTCTAAAATATTATAAAGTGCTGTTAGGTTTTGTTAAGATGACATAACTTGATGGCTTTTTAAATTTTAAATAAGAAGAGTTTGAACTTACATGTGGAGATCTTTAAGTTCACTTGTTCAAAACGCGTGAGAGTCACTTTCCTTCAGTTTTTCCTCTCCTACTTGCTTTCACTCCCTCTTCTCTCCCCTAGATGTGAGGGTGAGTGAGGGGTGTTCAAGAAGAAAGAGAGCTTCTTCCTCTCCTTAAACTCAACCTTCAAATCAGGGTTTCCACCCAAAAAACTGGCCAGTTTCCCATTCCAGCCTGGAGAGCAATCATTCCGATAAAAATATTATCTGAACTTCTTAAATGTAGGGAAGAAAAAATAGATTTTTGCAAGAGTCTTTTGTCACTGCGTGATATCTACAGAATGACAATATCAAACCTGAGAAGTGCTAACATCTTCATTTAGATCATTACTAACATTTTAAAATACTTAAAGCAGAAATAGCTTCTGGAGGATGAGAGAAATTTTTAAAGATTAGATTTAAATACACCACATGAGAACTGTTTTTATTCCTTATCTCTTTTCCCATCACACAGAATAGTTTCTCCAATTTGAATATTATACTATTTATGTCCACCTTCAAATTAATTACATTGCTTCATTATAAGTCATGGATTGATAAAACTTATAAAATTTAGACCAAATAGGTATTACTTATAAAGCATATATTGCAATCAATGCTACTTACTTAAAAAGTTGATTAATTATATAAACATAGTTCACAATTATGAAAAAAGAGACTTTTATAGACCTCAGTAGACATGCAAAATTTAATCTTAAATAAGAATCACACTATAATTGCTTGATTGTTGCAATGTGATGAAAGGAAAAAAAACAACAAGGGTCCTACAGAGAACAAGACATTGTGAAAGTAATCATAGAGGAAAATAATTGTTACATTTATGATTCTTTCGATTATGGATTATGGAGACGACTTCTTAGCAACCTCTTCAGTTTCAAGACAGTATGGTGTTTTATATAATAAGGCTCTGAATAAAGCAACTATTATCAATAGTGTTTGCAACTTAATTGGCTACCTTTGAAGTTAAAAGGGTCTTTTTGCTTTCTAACTTTGATTCACAGATGTATTTTAAAACATTGCCATTCTGTCCAGCTGTTTAACCTCCATTTATGTTCTTAGAGTCTCTGGAGGATAGTGCATATATGTTTTATTAGAGCTGAGCAACATTTTCACAAGGGAGGAATAAGCTCAAATTCTATTAAACATCTGTTAGTTTACGTGTTTATCCAGCATGTCTACACTGCACCCCTATCCTATTCATGCACTGGAGGGGGGGTCCCTCAGCCCAGCCTGCCCCCTCTCACAGTCCGGGAGCACTCAGGGGTGGGAGGCAACCTGGCAATCAGGGGAAGGTGACGCCCCCATCACACCTCTGCTGCTGCCATTGCTGGCATCACAAGCCTCGGCCGACCCTGGTTACCTGGGCCTCGGGCAGCCCTGAGCAGCTGGGCAGCTGCCATCCGAGGCTTGCTTGCACCTCGGGCCGACCCTGGGAGGCTGGGCAGCTGACATCCAAGGCTTGCCTGTGCCTTGGGCCGGCCCTGGGGCAGGGGCTGGGGGACTCCAGAGGCAGGCACATGCAGAGCGGCCAGACCCTCCTGGGGGCGGGCCCGGCCGTGCCACACGCCTGCTGCCCTGGTGGGGCTGAGGGGACTGGGCACCACCATCTTGTGGCTGTGGGCGCCGCCTTATTTGTGGGTGGGGCAGTCAATTCGCATATTCCCTCCTTATTGGCTGTGGGCGCCTCCATCTTTTGTGATGGTATGATGGTCAATTAGCATATTCCCTCTTTATTAGATAGGACTTAACATTAAAAAGAACTTCACCTTAAACCATAAGCAGAATTTCATAAGTTCTTAACCAAGGCTAGCCTCTAATGCCTAACCCATTTACCAGAAATAGTACTAAGAAGGGCGCGTTCCCTGTTTAAAGGTTTGTCTGGAAGAAGCCTTGGTGAAGGCTGATGTTCTCAAAGGTATCTACCCCATCAAAAACACCAGTTAATGAAGATGGCTGCTTGAAAAATGAATTTCACTGCACTGGTTTAACCAACCAAAAAGAGAAGAAGATTTGGTGTAACCAAAAAAAGGGGTAGACGTACTAATATTAATACTGTAAAGAGGGAAGGAAAGAAGGTAAAAATGTACACCTCATTATTAAAGGGGAGATCAAGAATTACATGACCTAAAAATCTTGGAAGGTTAAATTTGGGGGAAGGAAATATTCATCTCAGGTTAATCTCAATGATCCATTTCACTTGATTTTCCTGCAGTGAGGTCTCCACTATAATATGACAACATCCTCTTTAATTAATGCCATAGAAAATAAGTGTTTATTTGATGCCTGTTAAGTGTCATTTGATCAGTAATACCAACATAGAAAGTGTAAGAGAGTGTATTATTAGATACAACAATATTTAAAGAGCAATACACTGATCACAAAGTGAACTTTCCCACTGTGTTATCACTTCAAGTGACTTCGTGTTTTGATTGGTTTCACTTAGAATCTATGTTTTTCCTGGATCATCTATGCTTATATAAAACTATTTGGAAGGAAGTAAATGCAGTTGCAGGCAGTAAGGTCCCAGTCTTAGATCCCACTTCATCAGCCCCTGTAGGGAAGGAGTCCTGTCCCTCAGCCAGTTCCTCCTGCTGCTGGCTCTACACCCTGCTGGCCCTGAAGAAAGGTATATTATAATTTCAGAGACATTGAAAGGCTCCCAAAAAAATCTCTCCGTGAAATCCAGTACTGATAAATTCCCCCTTTTATGGCTTGTCCTGCACCTCAAACAATTGACTCCAGAAAGCCCGTATTAAAATATAAGTATGTTACTGGAAAAGATAATACTTTATCACCCATTATGATAGCAACACCAACTTTGTAACTTCCTAAGCTCTTTGTTAGAAAAGGCATTAAATAATGAAGTTAGTTTTCATTCATTCAAATATATATTGTCAGTCTACCACAGCTAGACTAAATGCTGAGAATCTCAAAATAAATAAAACAGTGTCCTACCCTCAGGAAGTTTACTGTCTGGTTGGGAAGTTGGACATATATACAATCATTTTGTTGCATGTACTAGATAAGTCTTAGTAAGAAATAATTTGAAAACAACAAACAGAAACACTTGGAAAAAATAAATCAATTACTAGAAGCATACAGTCTTCCAAATAGGAAGAATTAGAAAACCTGAATAAACTTATTACAACTAATGAAATTGAAGTAGTAATTAAAAATATCCCAGCAAACAAAATTCCTGGACCAGGTGTCTTCACAGGCAAATTTTACCAAACACTCAAAGAAGAAATAACACCCATCTTTCTCAAAGTATTCCCAAAAATTCAATAGGAGGGAAGACTCCCAAGCTCATTTTATGAGACTATTATTCTAATTCCATTATCCTAATTCTGTAGATAAAGATGCTACAAAGAAAAAAAAATTATAGGCCAATATCCCTAATGAACATGGATACTAAAATTCTCAACATGGTATTAGCAAACTGGATCCGGCAATACATTAAAGAGATCATGCACCACAATCAAGTGGAATTTATTCTGGGGATGCAAGGTTGGTACAATATTAATAAATGTGATTAATAAATGTGATACACCACATAAACAAAATGAAGAATAAAAACAACATGATCATATTAATAGATGCAGAAAAAGCATTTGATAAAATCCAGCACCTATCCTATATAATAAAAGCCTAATATGTAAATTGACCAAACAGTAGAACGACTAGCAGAATGACTGGTCACTATGAAGTGCACTGACCACCAGGGGGCAGATGCTCAATGCAGGAGCTGTCCCCAGCCCACAGGCCCCAGGCCAACCAAGGCGGGTGCCAGTGAGGGCCCCCCAAATTGCCTCACCGGTCTCCCCACAGAGGGAGGTGACTGGCAATAACGGCAGGGGGCGGGGCAGGCGAGCGGGTGACACCAGGCTGGCCAAGGCGGGTGCCAGTGGGGGCCCCCCGATTGCCCCGCCAGTCGCCCCACAGGTAGACCCTGATCGCTGGCCAGGCCTAGGGACCCTACCTGTGCACGAATTTCATGCACCGGGCCTCTGGTTTATGATAAAAACTCTCAGCAAAGTAGGAACATACCGTATTTTCCGGCGTATAAGACGACTGGGCATATAGAAGATTTTCCTGGGTTAAAAAGTCGTCTTATACGCCGGAAAATACGGTACCTCAACATAATAAAGGCCATATGTGATAAACCCACAGCCAACATCATACTGAATGGGCAAAAACTAAGTGTTTCCCTTAAGATCAGGAACAAGACAGGGATGACCACTTTCACCACTCTTATTCAACATAGTACTAGAAGTTCTAGCCACAGCAATCAGACAAGAAAAACAAATAAAAGGAATCCAAATGGGAAAGGAAGAAGTAAAGTTGTCATTATGTCATTATTTGTGATTACATGATTCTGTATAGAAAAAACCTAATGGCTCCACCAAAAAACTACCAGAATTTATAAATTAATTCAGTAAAGTAGCAGGATACAAAATTAATATTCAGAAAACAGTGGCATTTTTTAAAATATATTTTTATTGATTTCAGAGAGAAAGGGAGAGGGAGAGAGAAATAGAAACATCAATGATGAGAGAGAATTATTGATCAGCTGCTTTTCGCATGCCCCCTACTGGGGATGGAGCCTGCAGCTTGGGCCTGTGCCCTGACCAAGAATTGACCTCCTGGTTCGTGGGCAGACGCTCAACCTCTTAGCCACACTGGCCAGGCTCAGTGACATTTTTAAACACCAATAATGAACTATCAGAAAGAGAAACTAAGAAAATAATCCAATGTACCACCCATAGCCATGAAATTCACTCTCTCTATCCCCATATCAATTTCTTTGAAAGAGAATCTGAAATAATTGTCACTTGAATACAATAAAGGTAGTTTCAAGGTGAGCCTTGAAGAAAAGGTGAGCATCTTCCAAGGGAACAAATGGGAAAAACACAATCCAAGCAGACAGAATGTCATGTTCAAAGGTATGGATGGAGCAAAGTGGCCTATATAAAAATCTCTGGCCATGAAGCAATTGATTATGCTAGGAAGACAGCCAAGCACCAGATGACAAAGTACTTTTTATACTCTGCTACAAAGTATGAATTTTATCCAATAGTTTATAGAAGTGGGGTGTCAAATTTTTTAACCAGAGGAGGGACAAGTGCAGACTTGGGTTTTAGGGGGGGGGGGGGGGACTCTGACAGCAGGTAGAAAGATGAACTATAAGAAGACTAGACTGAATGCACCACTCAATAAGCTATTGCAGTAATTCATACAAGAGATGGAGCTGCCTCAAAATAGGACTGTGAAAAAGGGAATATAGAGGAAGGATTAAAGCACATTATGAAAACAATCTAAAATGAAATTAAGTCAGTTCAAAAAACCGAAAAACCATACGCTTTAATATGGGAAGAGAAGGAAAGTCTAAACCAATGCCAAGGCAGATGCTAAGGGGTGAACCAGACATAGGAAGAAGAATACACTGGCAGAGAAGAGCACAGAGGATACACTTTGCATTCTTTCCGATCTTTCCTTGGGGCAGCCTTTCCTATGGTCTCTGAATATTTTAACCCAAATAAAGGCAGACTCCCAATCTTCAGGATGTGAGCACCAGGGGCGGCAAAATAATTGGTAATCAAACCTTTATCAAAGGTTTACTCTAGTTATCCTGCCATTTTATTAAAATGAGTGTCAATTAGGCCTACCACATAAAAGGACAAGAATTCATTCCTGGTGAAGCCTTCACTTGCAGGTGCCAGGCCTTGTTTCATTATGTATTTACTTAGAAGATTTTGTGGTATTGTTTTCCCTTGAATTCCAAGAATAAAAATTTAAAAATGAGAAATGTGAACTTCTCTGATGATCCTATGACTTTGAAGCCACATATCTGAATATATGATCTCTTGCTTTTGCATTTAGAAGCCCTGGGGAGTAACATTATCAAACTGATTAAGAATGCGTAAATTTTCATAAGAATATGCAATCTTGGCCAGCTCAGCACAGGGCACTGAAGTGACTAAGTATCAAATTAAAGATTATTCATTTTTGTGTGGAATTCACTCCAGCAAGAAATTGAACAAGGGGATTTAAAATCCAAAAACAGTGGGACCACCTCCTGAGACATTATTAATTATTAGTGGGCCTCGGTCTTTCAGTTTCTTATCTCCCTATACACCCAATGCTCCCATTGCTTTAAATTATTATCATTATTTGCTAAATGCCTTCAATGTACTTGGTACCCTGGCAGGCATAGAAAATGGTATCATACCTGCCCAGGGGTTTTCTTTTGAAATTGCACAGATATAATTTAAGTTTGAAAATGGTCCGCAGTTGTCAGTTACAGTCTTTTCTACAGGCATAGAAGCAATAGAACAAAACTAAAAGTATATAAGTTCATCCACCTTCTTTTTTCCCCTTGGGTCTTCTTTATATTCCACAGCCTGGTCTACTACCCAGAAAACAATATCACAGAAATATGCCACAGGTCAGTAATGAGAAGCAATCAAGAGCTCTGAGTAAATGATGAACACTTAGGAACAATCCTGCATCTGACGTCTCACCCTGCTCCCTGCTGTGTGTGCTGTGTTCACAAGCAATGGCAAGTGACAAGAGTTGATTAAAGGGTAAAGTCGTCTTCCCTGTCCCTACCCCAACCAGTCCAAGCCATGACATTGCCAGCAATATCCACACCCTGTTCAGATCTTCACTATTCTCTCAGAAACCTTGTTCTTCCCAGACATATGCTGGTATACTCCAACTCCTGTGACAAATGTCTCGAGAGAGAAGTGGAATCTGAAACATAGCCTCTGATTTAGGTCTTTCTGTATACATTTGTGTTTCCATAAATATCTAAGTGTATAAAAGAAAGGAATAATGGCAGTAGCCTTTCACCTCTATTTGTTCCTCCACCCTGTTATTACTAATAAAAAAAACAATTCCTTTTAAAAACAAAAAAAGGCTGTGTTTGTTTACCTCAAGGTCAGATAAGTGATGGGGCAAAAGCAGTGTTCAGGGCTCTATTCTACCATAGGATAAAGAAAACCCCAGATTAAAATCCGCATTATTAACAGGTGTATTGGTTAAAAATGGCGGAATTTGTAATCAAAGAAAACACGATAATTTCAAGAGAAACATCAAAAGTGCTTTATTCAAAGTAATGCCCATCGCTAGCTACACATTTTCCCCATCTTTCGGGTAATTTGTGGATATCGTCCCAATAGAACTTTTCTTGTTTTGAGACAAACCATTCAGAGACCCAATTTTCCACTTCTTTGTACGTTTTGAAGTGCTGCTCAGAAAGTGCGTGTGCCATCGATGGGAACATGTGGTAATCTGAAGGAGCAAGGTCGGGTGAATATGGTGGGTGGGTTAATACTTCCCAGGCAAGATCTTTTAACGTGTCTTTAACTGGTTTTGAAGTGTATACTGGTGCTTTATCATGAAGCAAAATTACTTTGCCGTGTCTTCTGGCCCATTCTGGTCGTCTTACGATCAAAGCATGGTTCAAATTGACCTGGACGTTCTTTGTCTTTCACATCAAAATCATCACTTTTAAACCGTTTAAACCAGCATTCACAAGTATCTTGAGATAGAGCATGTTCACCATAAGCTTCCCAAAGTATATGATAACTTTCAGCAGCACTTTTCTTCAAAATAAAGTAATGAATTAAAACTTCCCGCAAATGCTCTTTTTTGGCACAAAATTCAACATTTTTAAGCATAAAAATATCTATGATGTTAACACCTTCAGAAAATTTGACATAAGAAGTTTTGAAGCTTGTTGTCAATACAACAAAATAGCATACATATCAAATCGCATATATATCAACATATGTGTAACTCCATCTATTGAAAAAAATCCGCATAAGTAACCAGTACACCTAGTAACTAGGGTATTCCCTGCTTCCTCTGTCCAGCAGAGAAGAAAGGGAGGAGTTCTTCCTGACGGCACAAAAAAGAACCATGAGGTAGACCCAGAAATTCAATCACTGAAAGTCACTCCCTTATACAACATCATTACACATAGTGAATTATCTAAATATGAGCACATGTTTTCCTTTGAAATACATATTCCTTGAAGGCAAAGCTCTTATCTGAGCATGAATACAATGAACAGTGCATATGGATACATTTCCAGAAGTAAGTACTTAGATATCTACTGCATTATTGCCTACTGGCTTTACCCTCTGCTTTAATTCCCACTAAGCCAGCTCTTCACTCACTGCAATCCAGCAAGGCACTACCAACCATGCCCAATTCTACAACTAGCAATATCCAACTTTGTCACTTCCTCTGGTCTTCTCTTTTCAGTTTCCTCTCTGTATTCATTCTATCCTGCATTCCTTCCTCTATGCATGTGTTACACACACATTCATTACTGATATAAGGATTATTTACTGAGTGCCTACTATATACAAGACATTGTGCTGAGTATAGGCACAGTTAAGTTTGGAGTCCCTGGAGTTTTAGCATTCCATTCATGTCTACTCTAACCTACCAATTTCTAAAATGTCAACTAGGTCTTAGTCCACTGAAGCAATATGAACCTAAGTTCTTATTTCTCATACTCCTGACATTTGTCTAGATTCTTGAATGCATGCATAGTTCTTTTCTTACTGATCCTTGGCAGTATTATTGTTTGAACCACCAAAATCCTAGCCCATTTTCTCAGAATAAACCCCAGATGTTCAATCAAATAAATAAAATTGCCTTCAATAGATAGCTCAGTGAAACTGTTTTTTTACAGAGATTGTATAAAAGTAACTTTAAAATGGTTTTGTCCAGAGATAATTGAGGAGATAAAGAAAGAAAAAAGGATGAAAATTATAATAAAAGTAAAATAACTAAAATCCTCAAAGTAAGAGGTACAACTGTATCATGTTTGGTGAAGAAGAAAAAAGAGATTTCTCAGGGGTAAATGAGGCAGAAGCAAGTGTTCCTTTGATCAAAAGATTTACAGCATCACCTTGCAATCTGAATAAAGTATGGATCAGTCTATAAAAATAGAATATACATACTTTTTCTGATTATATGGATATAGCACATCTGTAGTATTTGTACACTAATCATGCAAAATAAGTTTGTTAAATAACAGATGCCCATTTCTCAAATTTTAGTCCCCATTTCATCTTTAAAACCTTGCCAAATACCTATAAAAATAAGAATAACCAGGAGGGAAGCATATTTTAAGAACAGGTTAAATGATTTATGTTTGGATCAGTCCTCTGCTTTCTCTTATCCACCCAGACAAAAGCTAATATATGATTGTCATATCTGGAATCCCTAAATGTCATAAACACAAAAGCTGCATAATCTATATCAGGATGGGATGTAGGGCACAGAAGGCAAGGGAGAGAGAGGCAGAGAGATTACATTTAAAGAAAACATTTCATATTACATAGTTTCTAAATGTTGGTTAAAGGAATAGTTTAATCTTACTGAAATATATTTTTCCTAGTTTCTGTACTGCCTTAATTCTTTCCGTCCAAATTACTACTTATTCTTCCTTGTCAGTAAATATCCTATTTTTTCCATCTTTTCTATAGATATTTTATTCTTATATTTCTCCAGGTTTTTCCATCCTTGCCTCTTCTCCCCTTTTCATTTGTTTATGTAATCTATTCCTCTCTCAGCCACTTTATTTTTTTTAATAAATTGTATCTTAAATCTGGTTTGTATACAGTCAGATTTATAGATAACAGTGGTAGCAAATACAGGATGCTAAAAACAAGTATAAGAACAATAGATATATCATCCTATTTTTAAATTTTAAAATATCAGCTTTTTGTTTTTCTCAGGGAGGATGCTTTCTTTCTTTTTATTGTTATAGCATGTTTACTCAGTTAGAGGTATACGTGTGAATCAACGTTTCCAACAAGAACCCAAACCCCAAGCGAGAAGCCCAGAGAATCCAGGGTCTATAGAAACTTGCCCGGCCTCCACTTTTCAATAAGAATAGATTTGGGTCTGGATGAAGTCACCCATGTGCCTCTGAAGAAACAAATGTCAGAGCGACCTATTAAAATCAACCCGGAGCTAGGTAGCAACAATGAGCTGGGGATTAGCATTGACAGCTCCCTTAATGTGATTCTTTGGGACAGGGATTAATTTAATGTGTTGCTGTCAAATGAAACAAAAAACGAGATGGATTTACTAATGACTCTATTCTATACCACACATTTTTCCACCCCTGATCTATGTCAGCAAGAATCTGACAGCAGAAGAAAATAATTTTTTAAATGAAAAGGAAGAAGGCATTGCCTTGTCGACAAACTTTCAAGAGGAGAGTTTTCACTGGGCTCACAAGAGGGAGGAAGAGCATAGGATGCGGGGCCACGTGGCGGGAGGTAGGTCTTCGGAGCAGTCTGGCCACCACTGCAAGGAGGGAGCTCGCAGAGCACCAGAGCAGGGACCTGGGGTCCGGTCCCGGCTTGGGTACAAACTTCCACGATGGCCTTAACTTCTCCAGGCTCCTTTGCCTCCGGTGTGAAAGTAAAAGTTAGGAGGCTTCCAAATTTCCTAACTCTAAATTGCTAATCGCTCAAAATGGAGGCCCCTAAACCTGCTGGGAGTTGCAAAGAAAACTCCGCAGTGAGGCTGTGACAAGAGAGGGGGCGAGTCAAAGAGCTAAGGTTGATCTTTAGCAACAGTTTGCCAAGTCAAACGCTAAAGCCTCCTTAAAATAATTTGGATTCTTCTTTGTTCTCCCTAACAAAGAAACTTTAATTTGCAGTTCTCTGCTAAGAAAGACAATGCAGACAAGCCATTTTCAGGTGAAAGGTGTCTCGTCAATTAATAATCATTAAGTAATCACTAAGGATTGGCAGGAGCTATTCATCGAATAGAATGCTCCTAACGTGAAACTGCATCGATTTGCGATATAGACTGTGTGGGGCATTGTTCCTTTGTGGTTGTTTTGTTTTTGTCCTAGGAGGTGCACAGCTCCCTAGTCTTAAGTATTTGTGTCCATTCATGTACGTTACCCTGAGGTTACTAAACACCCCCGTTCCCTCGGGTCTGAGTCTGGTCTCCTGGAGAGGGATCGCTGTCCCCGCCCGGCGCCTGAGCCCTGAAGCCGGTGGTTCTATCGGCACCCATCAAGTGCAGGCCCCACCCGCAGCCCTCCGGGAGCATTGTTGGGTCCGGTCGGAGCTGGAGGCGCGGCCCCGAGGAGGGGGCATCCCGCGATGCCCGTGGCTGTGGAAACCGGCTGCAACCCAGGAAGAACCTGGAAATGACGGGGAGCGGAGAGATGTGGCGCCTCACTCCTCGGCCCAGACGAGGGAGGGGACCTCTGAAGGCGCCCCCGGGCCGCGCCCCTGACAGGTGCTCTTGCTTGGGGAGGCAACGACGGCTCCCCGCCCCGCCGTCTCCACGGCGATCTCCTGGTGCAGAAGCTTCGCCCGCCCCGCGCGTCCCTTCCCCGGGCGGATAGCGGCTGTGGAGCCGAGAATCCTGGCTCTGGCACTAAACTCGGTGGCCTTGGGCAGTTACCTAACCTCTGAAAAATCCACGTTTATCCACCGGGTAAACGAGACCAAAGATGCCGTCTCCATCTTCTTTGGAATCCGTTTCCTTTTCTCTGTTCTACCTTCTCTCTTCTCTGGCTTTTGCTGTCACTTTCGATCCTGTGTTTTCCCTTGATTTTGTCTCTCCAATTTCTCAGAATCCTTTTTCTTCTCTTCTCCCCACCGCCCCCACCCCCACCCCCCGCCCGGCCACTCCACCCCCGTGTTCATTATTGTAGCCAGCAAATTCATCCAAGATTTGTTTCCACTTCCTAGACTCTGAGCTCTCCAGAGCAAATCTTAATCTCCGTACGCCCCCCTCCCTGGGCCACCCCAAATAATAGGGCAGTCAAGAAAGAACCCTGCAAGACACATACATGTCCCATTGCCTCCCCCACTTCCAAGCATTAAATTTCTATAATGCGAGACCCCTAACACCATCGCTGCCCTGAGGTCAGAGGCCGCTGTGACCCAGAAATCTATGCAAGGGCTCAACAAAAGTCCTCCAGCCACCAGCGAGCGGAACCGGGAGGCTGAAACCAGAACCCAGTCTTGCAATTATTCGTCTTGTTTCGTACAGAGAAAAACAAACTTGTATATGATGTTCCATACTCATATATGAACATATTTTTAATCTTCGAATAAGCTGAAATATGCAGTATAAGAAGAAACAGCACAAGATCTACTCAAGGTTTTGTGTGTCTTTTTAAGCATGTCTGTAAATTTTACCTATATAACTGAGGTTTATTTCAAATCAAGTTCTTAATTATTGAGGTTGGTTAGAAGAGACAGAAAATGTAATTGCCTAAAACTTGAATTGCCTAAAAACGAAGAGCTGCATTTATACTCACTTATGGAAACATTTTAAAAGATGTCTGATAATGTTATTTCTTTAGAATAACAAAAAACTACTATATACACTATCATAGTACATATAGTATAAATAAAATACTGTAAACTATAGGCAAAGTTTGTATAAGAATTTCTTTTTAAAAAGCTAGGAGAGAAAAACTCTTAAGGAAGGCTAGATAGAGAATTTTTAGTTGCTTGCCAGTTACCTCAAACCTAAAAGTATCAAGTTTCCTTTGAAATTATTTCTCAGTTTTATTAGAATCTAATTGAAGATCACCTGTAAAAATGTTGGAGGAAGGAAGACAAGTAGGAAAATATAAATTCAACGCTTAGTTTTTGAAAGAGTAAAAGAACCACAGTACCACCTTGTGGAGAAGAGAGATTTTTTTTTTCATCTTCTATATTCTGGTTGTTTTATTTCCCTCTATTACTCAGTCACATAGACCTACACATATTTTAAATAAAAATTAATAAAGGCATAAGACAAAAACTTGGTTCTATATGAATAAATTATAATGTCTTCTCTAATATTTTAAACACACTAACATGTTTATAGCAAAATAAATTGTAAGTTTTATCAACAAGTTAAACATAATATATGGTATTAAGAAATTGTGCTCCTACCTGGGCTGGGTGGCTCAGTTGGTTGGAGCATCGTCCCCTATGCTGATGTTTCACACTTCCTTCCTCTCTCTCTAAAATCAATAAAAACATATCCTTGGATGAGGTTTTAAAAAATTGTGCTCCTAAATTACTAACAATACCAGAAATTAAATGTTAGGTATGAAACAGTAAAAATAAAATTATGTGGACCTTTTAAAAGAAGAATAATTATTTTTTAAATGAGTTTAAATTTCACTATTAAATACTATTTGTGCTTTTTAAATACGTATTTTTTGTTCAGTTGTTAGGACCTGGAAAATGCATATTCTTAGATAAAATACAAAACAATCTTCTATTTTTAAAGTTGTTTGTCTCATTACATTTAAGATTGGCAGAGCAACAAGACATTTATAGAACCTATATTTGCTATTTTAACAAAACTGTTCTAGTCACTTTGAGGATATAAAAAGGGCATAAATCATAAAACTTGGATTTTAAGATTATAAGCCAAGAAATACAAAATAAAACGTGTTTCTCTACTCTGGTACATCTGGAAATATCTTACATGACACAAATGTTCCCTGTCTTAAATATGTTTTCTGTAAGGCATGAGAGAATTCCAGGGTTACCTGTAGGCATTCTTTATTCTCTGTGCTTTAGAATCAGAGAGCTTGTATATCCCTCTGACCTTCAGGAAGGACTAAATCAAAAGCATCCCGGGAAGAGACCAGTGTATTTCAAATTGTGTTCAGCAGAGCCCTGGGGGCTGTCAAAAGATTATAAGGGGAGAAGAACATGGAGAGAGGCCCCTCACTCCCAGCTTCTACCAACTGACTCTGCTTTTATCATTTTATATAAATCCAGTAAAGAACGTTTATTAACAAATGCACTTTAAGAGCAGCCTACCAGGCTTCCACATACCACATTCTTCTTTTTTCTTTAAAAAATAGTTCATTACAAAATGTATACAAGTTGGTTGTTTTAAACACACACACACACACACACACACACACACATTCAATTAAAACAGAAGTATATTAAGTTAAAAATCTCTGTATCACAACTCCAACCATTCATTTCCCAAAAATAGCAGTTAACATTTTGGTTTGTTTCTCCCAGAAACGTTATCTCTGTGGACAAAGATACAAGTGTGTGAGCACACACACACACACACACACACACACACACACACACACACACAGATTATTTGTTATAAGAAAACAGGATTATATCAACTTTTTCTCCCTCAATAATATAATAGAAATATCTTTCTGTGACATTACATAAAGAACCACCTAATTCTTTGTAATGATTCTATATTATCCAAAGTATAATTTATTTAATCTCACATCTATTGTTGAATAGTTGGATTTCTGCTTTTATATCATGTTCTTCCCCCGACCAAAAATACATTTCCTACACTCTACAGGCTAACATCTACACACACACAAGTTTCTGTTTTTTATGTTACTTCAAAGTAACCACACTAGCAACCTATGAGAAGCAACAATTTCAAAAAATGTAAAACATAATTTCTCAACACAATATACTTCTCTACCCAAACATTTTAAACACAATAAAATAGGGTTGGTGTTAATTTCTTCTCAAGAAAACAACAAACATACATCCTTTTTAGATTGCTGCAGTGCCTCAAGAATGGGGTTTATGCTTTTTGGAGCAATTTGGCTGTGTCTACCAATACTTAAAATGTGCATATCTTTCAACCTAACACAACAGTAGCTTTTCTATAGGACTATTCATACAAATTCATTAATTCATTCAACATATTCACTGAGCCAATCTAAGTGCTAGTGATTTTGCTAGATTCTCATGGAAGAGTGGTTAAAAGAAGAAAAGAAAAACTCAGGGATATATTTATCAGTGGGATAAATCTACACTGAATAAATAATTACATAGTATATGTGTCATTAATTACAATAAATAGTAATAGAAAAATTATAATAAACTATTTTAGCACTGGATTTTTTTTTCTCAAAGAGCTACAAACTATTACTAGTATACAATCTCTCATTATACTTTACCTTTTAAATCCAATCTTTGATAGTATATTTCTAAAGCATTCCACATATGTCCTTTCATTTTTTAAAAAAAATACACCTCAATATACAGACAAGCCACTTAAGTCTAATGAACATTTGATTGAGATTGGTAAATCACGGCTTTCAGCTCACTTAATAAATCTAATCTTTTTCCCAAATTCATTGTTAAAATACTTAGGCCTTTATGTCTTACCATCCCCTTCATTTTTCTATTGTGAATTCATTTTAAAAATAAGGATAAAATAGGATTTTCAAATATTTCATAAATACTGTGCCTAAATAAAACCAAGAAAGGTAAAGCTAAATTTTTGGCTACCAGTCAGTGCCAAACCTGCACTATTTCAAAATCATTGATGATAAGATGGTTTAGAAGAATCCAAATTCAGTGTACAGCAGGTAGTTTGGATGTGCCATTGTTTAATGGATTAAAGTCTGCAGTTTAATACATGAAAAAGAATGCATGAAAGCTAACATCCAACATAAAATATAAGATATTTGTATTGGAGGAATAAGACCTAGAAAAAAGATGTGGACTTTATCAATGGTTTAGTTTTCAGGGATGTCATTTGGAATAGTAGCAACAGATACCAAGATGAGCCCACAGAAAATGTTTGAATATATCTAGAGGACAAGTGAGATTTGGCCATTAAAGGTCTATTTCTATAAGAGACCAAGGATGCTCCTGGGAAGTAACTCATCTTTAGGTTAGCAGAGACCTTAGGAGTACCAGTAAGGTACCAAGTAAGTGTCACAAGCTAATGTCAATACTAAGAGATACTTTTGGCCACGTTAGCAAGCTTATGTGAGATGTGTGGAGACTTCCTGAAAGCACTGGTAAGAATTTAAGAGCCCAGAATGATCTGAGTGGGCCTGGGGGATTGAGGGGGTAAGAAGGGTGGAAATGGAGGGGAGAGGATAACCAGAGAGATATTATTTTGTTTCTCTCAGTGTGACCCTGTGACCCTTGGCCCTGGTGTACCCTAAGGAATGTGAGTTAAATAACATAACACAATGCCCTAACTGGGAAAAGTCATTAGGAAGTTGACACTGCGCCAAGTTATTTCTTTCAAGTTTGGGTTGATTTTAAATTTTGGAAGCAGAGTTCTTTTCTATTAGAATCATGAGAAGAACAGATCACTGGAGAAAGATTATTTGAGGCCTCATTAATGACACTAACTGGTGTAAATCAATGTCTTGAAACTATGATGGGGAGGAGGGGAAACCCTGGCCTCTGGAGTTTGGGACAGGAATTGACAGGGAAAGGGGCATGAGGAAACTTACTAGAATGGTAGTAATGTTTTATATCTTGATTATATAGGTGCATTTATTTGTCAAAATTCAGCAAAAGTATACTAAAGAGTTGTGCATTTATTATATGTAAATTTTACCTCAAAAGAAAAAATGTGAAAAATATTGAACTCTTGTTAATGATATGAATGCTGAAGTATGTAAGGGAAAATGTACCAACGTCTGCAATTTACTTTCATCAGTGAATACATCAAAAACTAAATGCATTTCCCTAGCCCCGTGGTCGGCAAACTGCGGCTCGCGAGCCACATGCGGCTCTTTGGCCCCTTGAGTGTGGCTCTTCCACAAAATACCACGGCCTAGGCGAGTCTATTTTGAAGAAGTGGCGTTAGAAGAAGTTTAAGTTTAAAAGTTTTGGCTCTCAAAAGAAATTTCAATCATTGTACTGTTGATATTTGGCTCTGTTGACTAATGAGTTTGCTGACCACTGCCCTAGCCGGTCTAGCTCAGTGGATAGAGTGTGGGCCTGTGGACTGAAAGTTGTGGGCTCGGTCCCCAGTAGGGGGCGTGCAGGAGGCAGCCGAGCAATGATTCTCTCTCATCAATGATGTTTCTGTCTCTTCCTTTTCCTTCCTCTCTGGAATCAAAAAAATATATATTTTTAAAAAATAAAATACTAGTATTGAAGAGAAAAATTAATTTCTTGGACATAAGATTTTAAGTTTAAAAGAGGCCACAGTAGGCTAAGATTTAGTGTTTACACCCCATCTAAAACCAACAAAGAACCAGAATGAGATGGGACTAGGCAAGATCAGTTATGTCAGCTATCTCACTGCTCCTGCCTCTGACTTCCCCAGCACCCCAGGTTATACTGATTTTCCCATCTGTAGGGTCAATCTTTGCCTGTTTATCCAGCCATTCCATATGCAGTTAATATGGAAACATAAACAGCTGTCCACTATATGACCATCCCGACTGACACACACATCACCCTCCAAACAAAGAAGCTCAGAAGCTGACACACTTGTCCATATTCCCAGTCTCATCATGTGGCTTCCTGAGCCTCTTCTGCCCACACTCAGGCTTCAGATTCAATACCCCTAAGATGACCAATGATTTCTGGGATTACTCTGGCCCTTTTAATTCCAGCTCTGGGGAACTAGTTGTAAGGGTGGAGTTTCTGTTTTGGTTCTTGTTATCTCATCAGGTTTCTGTGGTCACTCTCCCAGTTTGGTGTCTGAGGCCCAGACTATCACATAAATAGATGATGACTGCTGTACCAGAATGACCCTAGGAGAGGCGGCTAAAGAAGGCTAAAAAGGGTCCTTGACTTAGAAGGCATGAGGCTCACAACAGGGTTGAGATGGTAAAAGCTACATCTAAAGAGCCGGAGATCAAGCCTCATAGTTATGCAACAAATATATTTAAGTTCCTACAATGTGCCAGGCACTATGCCAATCACTGAGTAATTCGGTGGTGAACAAAATAAATATAGTCTCTGACCTCACAGAGCTTACAGTGGTGGAGAGGTAGTAAATAAACACAAAATAACAAATACATATACACATTATTATAAAACTACAAAAATAGGGTTCTTTGTCAGAATATTAAGGAGATCCACTTTAGACTGGGTGGGGAGTAATGTCTCTCTGAAGAAGTGTCATTTAAGCTGTGACCATGTGAGGTGTCAGGGGGAAGAAATTATCAAGATGAAAAGGAGAAGATACAAAAGTTTATGTGACAGATTAATGTTAGAGGAAAGGGAAGAAAATGTATTTGACTGGAGCAGCATGAGTAAGGGGGTATGAGTTCTTGGATAAGGTTTCAGACAAGTGAGCATGGGTCAGTTCCTGGTGAAGGCCTTTGGATTTTATTTAAATACTAGAGGCCTAGTGCATGAATTGGTGCACGGGTGGGGTCTGGCTGGCCCACCCCGATCAGACTGGTTGGCCAGCCGCAGTGCACGTCATAGTGACCAGCTGTTCCGGTTGCTTGGCTTTTATTATATATATTATCTATATATATAGATAATGGGAAACCACTGGATTTTAGAGAGAGAAATGAAGTCTTCCTGAGTACTATCTGCTCCAGAAATGGCTCCAGTGCTGGGTACCAGGTCTTCTGGAATAATACAAGAATGTAAGTTCCAAGCAATCAGGAATTTTTATCTGTGTTGCTCACTGCTCTATTTCCATGCCCAAAGTAGTAGGTAAACATTTGGGGGGTTTTTTTGTTGTTGTTTTTGTTTTGTTTTTTGTTTTAATATTTTATTGATTTTTTACAGAGAGGAAGGGAGAGGGACAGAGAGCTAGAAACATCGATGAGAGAGAAACATCGATCAGCCGCCTCCTGCACATCCCCCACAGGGAATGTGCCCGCAACCAAGGTACATGCCCTTGACCGGAATCGAACCTGGGACCTTTCAGTCCGCAGGCTGACGCTCTATCCACTGAGCCAAACTGGTTTCGGCGACATTTGTTGAATAAACAGTATATCTCTAAAGATAACAGATCTGCTATATGATTGTAGATTAAGGTCATACTTAGAGTTTCAATGATTCTGTTCTCCTTTATGCATCTAACTATGGTTTTTACATCATAGATACCTCTTATTGCTTTACAGTAAAGAAAAGATAACTCTCTAGCACATACTCCAAGAGCAGAAAGGCTTTTAAAAGAGAAGAGTATTTATTCGGTGTTTTGATCACAAGTCTTATTGGGAAAGGGAGAGTCTCCCTTATAGTTTCAGATAGTCTAAATAGTAAGCAATTGGAACTCAATGGTTCATGTAAGTAAGAGTCCAGGGAAGTATACCCAGGCACCACTGGACCCAGATGCTCAGGCCTCATCATAGGATGCTAGTTCCCTCCATCCATGCTACAATTCCCTTTACAGGCTTTGTTCTCAAGTAAGCTCTTCCTAAATGGCCAAAAAGACAGTTACTAGGAGCTCCAGACATTCAGACTACCAGTCCAGCAATCCTAGCAAAAAGAGAATGCCACTTTCCCACAGTGCTAGCTGAAGTCTATTGGCTCTGATTCCCTGACTCGGTTTACATATCCACTCCTGAACCAATCACTGTGGCCAAAAGAATGTACTATTTTTCATGGCCACACCTATTTGGTGTTCCCACCACTGAAGCGGGGGAACAGTTGATTTCGCCTAAAACCCAAGTATAGAGAGGGGTCATTCTCCAAAGGAAAACCAAGATGCTTATGCCAGAAGAAGGGAAAGTGAATGTTGGGTGGACAAATAAAAAGCCAACTACAGACTGATAAGAATCATTTCTATGTGCAAAGAATATTAAAGACAGAGAATGACTAATAAACAATTGGTCTTTTTTTTTTCCTTAGGAACACACATATTATACGAGTGCAAATCTTAAAATAACAGAATCTATGTATATAAACTTTCTGCTGTTTCCTCCAGGTTTGGATGAGTGCACATTTCAAGTGAATACTCCAATCCAATGCATGAACATGAAAAAAAACACAAAAAAACCCCTAGCTCTTAAATTATAAATGTTTACCCTGACATATGTTAGGAAGGCAATAACCATTTATAAGAATTTTGTGCATTTCTAAGGAAGTTTTAACTTAATATTTTATAAATTAAGCTGAAAATTGCTACAATGTGGAAAGCTAAATGTGGTACTTATTTCAAACTGCTAGATGCTATTCTGCATAACATTAAGAATAATTTGTGGGTGGTGAAAACATAATACCATATACAGGTGAAGTATTATAGAATTGTATTCCTAAAACCTATATAATTTTATTAACCAATGTCACCCCAATAAATTCAATGAAAAAGAAAAAAAATCATTTGTCTTTTGGACCAGTTATTTCCATAATTTAAAATGTATTCTGTTTTGAGCATTTTTATATTTAATCAGAAACTAAAAATCTTAAGTGTAAATATCATTGAACCAAATATGAGAACATTGAAAAATACTGATCTCAATGAGACATTAGTGGAATAATAAAGTAGACCTTGAAACAAATTCTACAATAATGAAAAGTTATTTTTAATAGGATTCTTGAAATAGAAGAATGACTGAAACTGAAAAGAGAAAAAAAAAGAATTAAGTAGTCCTACCAAAAATGCAAAATCAGTTAACTATAATTAATAGGAAAAGCATAACAGAGGAAATCTGAATCTTGCAATGTAAGTACTGGCGGGGGAGGGGATTTAAACACATTGAGTAGAACCAATGACCTATTAACAACTATTAACATTTGTGAGACTCACATACATTTGCAAGAACATCATGTAAACATAGCTGGAAACTTTAAGCTTCCATGAGGGTAGAGAGTTAAAACTAAATAATCATTATTCTTACTCTGCTATAGCTCTAAAGCCTAGAATAGTGCCTGGCACATAATAGACATACAATAAGTTGCATCCAATTAAAAAATCCTATATAATAAAAGCCTAATATGCAAATTGACCGAACGGCAGAATGACCAGTCGCTATGTCACGCACTGACCATCAGGGGGCAGATGCTCAATGCAGGAGCTGCCCCCAGCCCACAGGCCCTAGGCCAGCCAAGGCGGATGCCAGCAGGGGGCCCCCCGATTGCCCTGCCAGTAGCCCCACAGAGGGAAGCAACCAGTGGCGGCGGCAGGGGTGGGGCCAGCAAACGGATGGCACCAGGCCGGTCAAGGCAGGTGCCAGTGGGGGCCCCCTGCCGGTCGCCCCACAGATTGGCCCTGATTGACGGCCAGGCCTAGGGACTCTACCCATGCACGAATTTTGTGCACCAAGCCTCTAGTGGCATATATAATCACTTAACCCAGTTATTTCCATTATTTAGTGGGTTATTTGATCTGGAAGTGAAACCAGTTAATACAATAAAGCATCTACATAAATTTAAATCTACAATCAAATATGCCACTCATATGTTGGGGTATGTTTTTCAGGCCTGAAAAAGATACAAAACCCCTACCATCTGTATTTAGTAGAGTTGCACTGCCACAACCAAGATCCTTCTTGGATTGTTTGCAGAATACCAAATTCTTAGTTGGGTTTCCCCAAGAAGCAAATCCTAAGGATTGAGTGCACTTGGTTTATTTGGAGCAGTGACCCTGACAGAGGGATGGGAAAGTAATAGAAAAAAAGGAAAGACATTCAACACAGGAACATTGTAAGGCAATTACCCCAGTCGACACCACAAGAAAGCTCTAAAATTATTACAGCAAAGGGGTGAAGAACCTGAGTATTTATACCTTTACCCCATAGATCACTGGGTTAAGGGCCATCACCTGAGAGACATTAATTTCCACATTTTTTTAGCCTCCCCAAGCATGTGGGCAAAGTGAATTAAGGTTGGCCCCTCAACAAAGATGTCATTGCTGGGCCCTTGGAAGTCAAGCTGGGATGGATGGAAAATAGTAAACGAATCTGAGAAGAAATGGGTGAAACACTCATAGTGTCTGCTACACTAGGCAAGCAACAATAATCTCTCTATATATAAAACCCTAATATGCAAATAGACCAAACAGCGGGATAACCGAACAACTAAACCAGTCGCTATGACGTGCGCTGACCACCAGGGGGCGTACGTGCGGTACATGATCGGCATCAGCTGCAGTGGGTTGGTGGAGCAGGTGAGTGGGGACCCAGACCAAGGCAGGGGGCTAGTCGCTGTCATCAGGGCGAGCCTCTGGTGGTTCCTGAAAATTATTTGCTCCTGCGCGCCGTGGTCCCACCTAGTGCTCACACCTGCTGCCGGCACTGGCCCCGCTCACACCCTCAGGGCTTCTGCACCTCCCCCTGCTCCTGAGGGGCGATCAGGGCTGGCATCTGCCTCTCGCACATGCTGCTGGCAATGGCCCTGCTTGCACCTGCTGCCAGCACTCAGCACCAGTCCCGATGGCTCAGCGCCATCAGCAGGTGTAAGCAGCAGCTGCCAGCCCCGAGGGGCAATCAGGGCAGCAGCCGCCATTCGCACCCGCTGTTGGTGCTGGCCCCAATAGCTCCGCGCTGTCAGCATGTGGGAGCAGCAGCAGCACTGGGAGCAGGGCTGTCGGCAGACAGGGGACTGGGGGCCAGAGCGGGAGGGGCCGGGTGGGATTGTGGAGGATGGGCCAAGACCCGCCCCTGTGCCCACTGCAGCCTCATGGCCCACAGTTCCTTTCAAGGTGCACAAATTCGTGCACGGGGCCCCTACTTGTTATATAACAGAAGAGGCCCTAGAGTAAAAAGAGGATATGATAATAAAATGATTCCACTTTGTTAGTTTAATAACAAAGATGGCTTAAATTGATTAAGTTTTGAATTGTCTGGATGTATGAGTAGGGTAAAACTTACTCTCAGTTGATCATGTATAACTTCTTAGCACCAGGCTAAATATATTTTAAGGGCACTATAGTTAGTGGCCACTACTATCTACACTCAGTAAATCACTGTTGCTTGATGAAGGAGTGAATAAATGAATTATGACTGAGCTATCCAGGAACAAATATACCAGAACATAATATGCAGTCATAGTAGCCCACTTGCTAGAACTTAAATTTTTTTAATTCACTTTTGACAACAGGGATTACTTTGATGCAGGACTTTTTCTTCTGTGAAACAGCCATATACTGTTTTAGCCATACAGTATCAAGAATATAAATAATATATTAAACCGCAATAATTTCCCCCTAATATAAACACAATTATACAGTAACTTAAAAATCTAAAGTAAAAAAGCATCTTGAAAGATGTACAGTTATTTAATTTCTTTTTCTCTGTATGTTCAATGTCCCACATTCTTTCTCAAGATCTAATGGCATTTCAAAGCTAAATTTTTTTGTATCTTTTATCTTATTTTTTTTAATTTAATAAAACTTTATTGTTCAGATTATTACAATTGTTTCTCCTTTTTCCCCCCATAGCTCCCCTCCACCTGGTGCCCACCCCACCCTCTGCCCTTACCTCCCCTCCACTGTCCTCATCCATAGGTGTATGATTTTTGTCCAGTCTCTTCCCGCACCCCACACAACCCTTTCTCCCTGAGAAATATCAGTCCACTCCCTTTCTATGCCCCTGATTCTATTATATTCACCAGTTTATTCTGTTCCTCAGATTTTTAATTCACTTGATTTTTAGATTCACTTGTTGATAGATATGTATTTGTTGTTCATAATTTTTATCTTTACTTTTTTCTTCTTCTTTCTCTTCTTAAAGAATACCTTTCAGCATTTCATATAATACTGGTTTGGTGGTGATGAACTCCTTTAGCTTTTTCTTGTCTGTGAAGCTCTTTATCTGACCTTCCATTCTGAATAACTTTGCTGGGTAGAGCAATCTTGGTTGTAGGTTCTTGCTAATCATCACTTTGAATATTTCTTGCCACTCCCATCTGGCCTGCATAGTTTCTGTTGAGAAATCAGCTGACAATCGTATGGGTGCTCCCTTGTAGGTAATGAACTGTTTTTCTCTTGCTGCTTTTAATATTCTCTCTTTGTCTTTTGCTCTTGGCATTTTAATTATGATGTGTCTTGGTGTGGTCCTCTTTGGATTCCTTTTGTTTGGGGTTCTGTGCGCTTCCTGGACTTGTAAGTCTATTTCTTTCATCAGGTGGGGGAAGTTTTCTGTCATTATTTCTTCAAATAGGTTTTCAGTATCTTGCTCTCTCTCTTCTTCTGGCACCCCCATAACTCTGATGTTGGTACGCTTGAAGTTGTCCAGGAGGCTTCTTACACTATCTTCAAATTTTTGGATTCTTTTTTTCTTTTTGCTTTCCCGATTGAGTGTTTTTTGCTTCTTTGTATTTCAAATCTTTGACTTGATTCTTGCGTTCCTCTAGTCTGCTGTTGGGTCTCTGTATATTTTTTATTTCAGTCAGTTTATGTTTAATTTCTAGTTGGTCCTTTTTCACATCCTTGAGGGTCTCGTTAAATTTATCAGCCTTTTCTAGGAAATTTTTGAAAAACCTTATAACCATGGTTTTGAACTCTATATCCAGTCATTTGTTTTCCACCATTTCTTTCGTTTGTGATCTGTTTCTTTGTCTCCACATTTTTGCTGCTTCCCTGAGTTGGTAGGGTGGCTTTGTGTGCTAGGTGTCCTATAGGGCCCAGTGGCTCAGCCTCCCCAGTTACCTGAGGTGGACACTCTTGGTGCACCCCTTTGTGGACTGTGTGTACAGCCTTGTTGTAGTTAAGTCTTGATTGTTGTTGGTGTCACTGGGAGGAATTGACCTACAGGCCAATTGGCTGTGAGGACCTGCTGTGTTTATAATGGAAGAACTGCTGTGCTGGAGACACGTTTATGGGGCAGGACTTGTTTCAGTGGGGCTTTGGTGCTCACTGAGTCTGCCTCTTGAATGTGTCACTTATGGATGTGAGAAGAAATCTGGTGTCGTCTCACACTGGCTTCTGGATCTTCAATGGGGTGCAGGTCAGCTACTGTCTGAGGCCACCCAGCAGGAGCTACAGTGAGAACAACAGTTTTCTCCTCTTTGCTTGGGGTTTCGAGGTTTTGGAGATGTCTGACCAGAGCTGCAGTTTGTTAGGTTAAGCTGCAATAGGGTAGGCCACTTATATGCAAAAGCCACTGCGTGGAGCTTGGGTGGGTTTGTAGATTGTGCGGGGCGGGGTCTCAGGGAGTCACTAGGCTAGGGCGTCGCAAACAGCGATGGCTGCCAGTCAGCCGTCTCCTCGTTTCCAAGTCCCCGTGTCCGGCGCCCCAGCGCAGTAAACAATGATTGCTGCGCACACCTCTGCAAGAAAGTCACCCTCACTTTCTGACCCGATGGCAGACAGTCCAGCTTCTCCCCGTAAGAGTTTGGGTTCCCCAGCATCTCCCCAGAAACTGGAGTTCAGAGTAATAGGGAGCTTGTCTCCCTTTGGGTTGAAAAAAGCAGCGCACCCAGTCGCCTGCCGCCAGCCCGATTCACGCGCCTCCGTACCTCAGCTCTTCAGCACTTGTGCACGTCTCAATGCTCTTTTCTCTTTCCTTCTAGTTGTAGAACTTCCACTCAGCCAGCTTTCCTGTGGTTCTGGGTGATAGACGTTTTGTCTTTTAGTTGTACTTTTGAAATTGTTGTGCGAGGCAGCAGTTTAGGTGTTTACCTATGCCGCCATCTTGGTTTTCCTCCTAAATTTTTAACATAGATTTTATTTCTTATTATAAACCTCCAGTTAAATTTTGTTACTTTCAGAAATCGTCTGTATGCCTGTTCAGTATGCTTCAGTGGAGGTGAATTATCATTTCTGATACCTATTTTTCTTTACAAATTGAGCTAAAGGCACAGGAAATAATGTATTCTTTGTTTTTCAAAGGGAATCGATTTGAGAGTTATTAAAGTTGATAATGAGCCCTTTAGAAAAAAGCAGAAATCAATTCTGAGCAGGAAAGTTAAGGTAAGCAATATTATAAGAAACTGAAACCAAAGATGACTTCATTTTTGTTAATTTAATAAGTACCATGTGTCAATTCGAATGTTATTGTTTTTCTTTTAATGAAGATGGCTTATACCAATTAATTAAGTTTTAAATTATCTGGATGTATGAGGTGTAAAAAATATTTAGGTTGATCAAGGATTGCTTAATTTGATCTCAGAATAAAATTTCCCTTTAGGCTATGAATTGCATCCAGTGTAGACCAGGATAATGATATACCTTAAGCAATTGCCATTTATCAAGAAAACCAGAAGTATTTACTAGAATAAATCTCTAAAGAAATTTAGAGATTTAAAACCCTAACATAAACTGAATGATAATACTTAATATTTTTATCCTCCCCAAATTATCAGTATCTCCTTAATGCCATGCAGCATAACATCACATTTAATGCACTCATTACTTTGAGTAAACCAATAAAATGGAGTTACTGAATTTATAAAACCAAAGATTACAGCCAAAATCAAGTTGTTCTCAGCAAGGTGAATTGTCCCATGGACCCTACTGTAAACAGTTTTCAACTTCAGTCAAAAGAAATATATTACAAATCAGAACAAAATCACTAACATCAATTTCCTTTTTTTAAACAATAGGAAAATGGGCCCTCCTCCCTGTTTGTTCAGTGGTTAGAGTGCCAGCCCCTACACCAAAGGGTCTAGATTCAATTCTCAGTGAAGGGCACATACCTCAGTTGCAGGCTCAACTCAATGTGCATGGTGCAGGAGGCAACCAAATGATGTGTCTCTCTCAAATCAATGTTTCTCTCTCTCTCTCCCTCCTCCCTCCCTTCCACTCACTCTAAACATCAATGGAAAAACATCCTCTGATGAGGATTAAAAAATAAATAAATCTATTAAACAATATTAAAGTGATACCAATAAATGTTAGTTCTTCAGAATGAATTAAAATTATTTATTAAATATATGCCAGTGCGTATATAGTATGACATTGATGGTTCTGAATTCTGACTGGGCTATGAAATAGAAAGTAAGGCTGCCCCAGTCACATCTTAGACCTACTGTATCAGAATCTCAAGGAGTAATACTCACTAACTTATCTGTAGGCTGAGGCTAACTTGTTTCATCATGTTATCTATTTCTGTTCTTCTATATAGAATTCATTCATATTAACATTTTGGAGCACCACATATTTTCCAGGCACTGTACTATATATTTTCACATACCATTTCTGATACATTAAGCTTTAGAGATAGACTGACATGTTAATAGTTAACAATATTGCCCTAACCGGTTTGGCCCAGTGGATAGAGCGTCGGCCTACAGACTTAAGGGTCCCAGGTTCGATTCCGGTCAAGGGCATGTACCTTGTTTGCGGACACTTTCCCAGTAGGGAATGTGCAGGAGGCAGCTGATCGATGTTTCTCTCTCATCGATGTTTCTAACTCTCTATCCCTCTCCCTTCCTCTCTGTAAAAAATCAACAAAATATATATTTTAAAAAAATAGTTAACAATATTGATATGATTCATATCCCTATAAATAACACAAACAAAATAATTTATTTATTTTTGTTAATCCACACCTGAGGATATTTTTTTTTCCATTGCTTTTCAGAGAAAGAGAGTGGAAGGAAGGAAGGAAGAAAGGAGGAGAAAGAGAGAGAGACATCGATTGGTTGCCTCCCACACAAGCCCCAACCAGAGGTGGGGAATGAACCTGCAACCCTGGAACCTGCCCTTGATTCAGAATTGAACCCATGACCCTTTGGTGCACAGGCCAATGGTCTGACCACTGAGCAACACTGGCCATGGCCACAAAATATTTTAATTTTGATAGGAATATAGTATAATTCACATAGCACAACCCACTTAGCTCAATACTGACCTCACAGTTAGGCTTCGAATGTTAAAAATTTATCATATTAGCCCTGGCCAGCATGGCTGTTGGTTGGGCTGCATCCTGTGCACCAAAAGGTTGCTGGTTGGGTTCCAGGTCAGGGCACGTGACCAGGGTTTCGGGCTTGATCCCCAGTGGGGGTCGTGCAGGAGGTGGCCAAAGGATGTTGAGCTCTCACACTGATGTCTCTCTCTCTCTCCCTCTCCTTTCCTCTCTTCCTCTAAATCAATAAAAATATATTTTTAAATTATCAGATTATTTCCTTGTTTTTAACAATGCAAGCTAAAACTACTAGTGTGGGTTTAATAATCCATGCTAATATTGTCATCTGCACTTCAGGTATGATATTCCCTTAAGAACAGTTGTCATAATTCATTGCCTGAGTGTCTTATAACACTTCTAATATTTCTTCAAATATCTCAGCACTAAATACTGATTTCCCAAACTTAGATAGAACATGTGAATATTGAAGATTAAACTAAAACCCCCTTTGAAGATTTCCTGTTTAGACTATTTCCCTTAATGTTCTGAATTCCCCTGGGCATAACTGAAAGGCCCTGTTACTTTTCCTGTACCATGTGTTAAAGTTTAAGTGAGTTACATCATTGAATCGATTAACAGTTTTTAAAAGATTAATTAGCATCCCAACAGAAATTTAACTGAACTTTTCATTAACACCTTAATCTGGATAGTACCAATTTTCCTCTCTGAACACTCTGAATACCCAGAGACGGTTTCTAAATATGGAGCCTCTATTTACTTAATGGAGCTTTATACCACTGAGAGCAGCTCTGTGGGGTGCTGGGGAGCTCAGAGGAAGATGTGAAATGGGCCGCTAATGAAAAAGAATGCAAACTAGGCCCTCTCAGCCTTGCAGATTTCAAGCACTATATATCCCTTACCCTGATTGCAACTTCAGCAGAGTGAAGTGGTTTGTTTATTGAAATAATGAATAGTAGATGGCATCCATTTTAGTGGAAAGTTTTAATTTGTGATTCCCTGAGGCTGTGTGAAATGAAGCACCCTTATTTATTCCTATAAATGAAGCCAAATTGCTTCTGGAATTTCTTCAGAGAAAGACCATCAAGAACATTGATTTGACACATTAGTCTCTGAAATAAAACATTTAATGAATGTGCTTTTGTAGTGAAGAACATTGTTTCTATCAAGATTATTTTTATTCCTGAAGTATGTTATTAACTGATTAAGTTTCTACTTTTAAAAACTGCCCTAGCCCTGACTGGTTTGGCTCAATGGATAGAGCGTTGGCCTGTGGACTGAAGGGCCCCGGGTTCGATTCCAGTCAAGGGCATGTACCTTGGTTGCGGGCTCATCCCCAGTAGGGGGTGTGCAGGAGGCAGCTGATCAATGTTTCTCTCTCATCGATGTTTCTAACTCTCTATCCCTCTCCCTTCCTCTCTGTAAAAAAATCAATAAAATACATTTTAAAAGTAAATAAATAAATAAATAAATGAATAAATGAATAAATAAATAAATACTGCCCTTGCCCAGTGGTCGGCAAACTCACTAGTCAACAGAGCCAAATATCAACAGTAAAACGATTGAAATTTCTTTTGAGAGCCAAATTTTTTTAAACTTAAACTTATTCTAATGCCACTTCTTCAAAATAGACTCGCCCAGGCTGTGGTATTTTGTGGAAGAGCCACACTCAAGGGACCAAAGAGCCGCATGTGGCTTGTGAAACGCAGTTTGCCAACCACGGCCCTAGCCAGTTTGGCTCAGTGGATAGAGTGTTGGTCTGCAGACCGAAGGGTCCCGGGTTCGATTCCAGTCAAGGGCACATGCCTGGGTTGCAGGCTCGTTCCTACGTGCAGGAGGCAGCCAATCAATGATTCCCTCTCATCACTGATGTTTCTATCTCTCTCTTCCTCTCCCCTCATCTCTGAAATCAATAAAAATATATTTTTAAAAAAAACACTGATGCTGAGGACATCATGATGTTTAAGCCTGCCTCAGAAACTCAGAAAATAAAAATCTCTATTCTGTCTGATTTTACGTTTATTTTAGTTAAAATATCAGTTATTTCTGAAAGCAATCATTAGCACCACAATAACTTCTTATTATTAAACTTCAATGAGCAAATGGATTAAACAGTAGTGAGTTTTTAGAAATACGAGGCTAAACTTTACCCTTGCAAAATCTTAAAAGAGAACTATCTTAAAAATTAGTAATTTTAAGAATGGAGAGATTTAAATTGCCTAGGAGAACAAAACAATTTCAAAACTCTCAAATACTTAAGAAATATATCCATGATAGAGAGGAGAACCAAGATGGCGGTGTGGACAAACATTGTACTCACTGCCTCCCACAACCACATCAAAATTACAACTAAAATACAGAACAACCATCACCCAGAACCTCTGGAAAGCTGGCTGAATGGAAGTCCTACAACTAGAAAAGTAAAGAAGCAAGCACATTGAGACTGATGGGAGGTGCAGAGGTGCGGAACGGGCTGGTCTGGCACCCACGTGTGCCGCTTAATCAGGAGGGAAATCACCTCTGTGGAGGCCAACCAGAAGAGCAAGGGGTCCCAGGCCCACACCAGACGCCCATCCCAGGGTCCTAGACCTGGGAAAAGAAGTCCCTACTGGCAGTAAGAACTACCAGCTGTAAAAACAAGTGCAGGTGGACTGAGTGACACACAGGCTGCTAGAGACCCAATTGCTCCCCTTAAAAGGCTGGCACCACAAACTGAACTTACAAGTTCCTGCTTCCTCTGAGCTCCAGTGGCGGGTGAGGCTCTGGGGGACCCAGACACACATGAGGAGAAACTGGACTGTCTGGCAGGAGCTTGGGGGTGGCTTTCTCCTAGAATGAGGTGCTTTCAGGGATCATTGTTCCCCTGCTGGGACCTCCCGGGTGCAGAGCTGACTGGTAGCCATTTCTGTTTGCTCTGCCCTTGTGATTCCCTAAGATCTCACCCCACCCAATTTACAACCCCACCCAAGCTGTGTGCAGCAGCTTTTGCATATGAATGGCCTGTCCTTTCTCAGGCTAAAAACCTGTCAAACAAGCTGCAGCTGGTTCAGGGAGCCCAGATCTATCAATAAAAGGCCCAAGACCTGGCACCGGCACCAGCACCAGCCTGCCTTGCCTCACAGATGGGCCTCATCTGGGCACTTTCAAACCCAGTACAAAGAGGAGGATTCTGCACATCTCTCTGTAGCTCCTGCTGGGTGGCCCTAGACAGTGGCTGACTTTGCACCTCCCTGGAGACTCAAGAGCCAGTGTACCCAGTGGTCAGAGTCAGACCATACCAGATTACAGCTCTTCACATCCGTAAGGGACACACTCAAGGGGCAGATTTAATAAGCACCAAAGCCCCACTGAAGCAAGTCCTGCTCCATAGGAGTGGCTCCTGCATAGGAGCTCTCCCACTGTACTCACAGTTGGTCCTTACAGCCAATTGGCCTGGAGGTCAATTCCTCCTAGTGACACCAACAGCAATCAAGTCTCAACTACAACAAGACTGTGCTTACAGCCCACAACGGGGTGCACCTAGAGCCTCCAGCTCAGGTGACTGGAGACGCTGAGCCACTGGGCCCTATAGAACACCTACTACACAAGGCCACTCTACCAACTCAAGGAGACATAGTATCTCTACAGAATACATAGAAACAAACACAGGGAAGCAGCCAAAATGAAGAGACAAATAAACATGTCACAAATGAAAGAAGTGGAAGAAAGCAAACCACTGGATATAGAGTTCAAAACCATGGTGGTAAGGTTACTCACAAATCTTCTAGAAACCTCCAAAAAAATGGAAAAGGACCAGTCAGAAATTAAGCATACACAGATTGAAATAAAGAATAATATACAGCCCTAACCAGCTTGGCTCAGTGGATAGAGCATCGGCCTGCAGACTAAAGGATCCCAGGTTTGATTCCGGTCAAGTGCATGTACCTTGGTTGCAGGCACATCCCCAGTAGGGGGTGTGCAGGAGACAGTTGATCAATGTTTCTCTCTCATCCACGTTTCTAACTCTCTATCCCTCTCCCTTCCTCTCTGTAAAAATCAATAAAATATATTTTTTAAAAAAGAATAATATACAGGGATTCAACAGTAGAGAAGAGGATTCTGAGAATCAAATCAACAATTTGAAATATGAGGAAGCAAAAAACACCCAACCAGAAGAGCAAAAAGTAAAAAGAATCCAAAAATATGAAGATAGTGTAAGGAGCCTCTGGGACAATTTCAAGCATACTAACATTCACATCATGGAGGTGAAGAAGAAGAGAAAGAGCAAGATATTGAAAACCTATTTGAAGAAATAATGACAAAAAACTTCCCCAACCTGGTGAAAGAAATAGACTTATAATTCCAGGAAGCACAGAGTCCCAAACAAGAGGAACCCAAAGAGGATCACACCAAGACACATCATAATTAAAACACCAAGGTCTAAAGACAAAGAGAGAATCTTAAAAGCCGCAAGAGAAAAGCAGTTAGTTACCTACAAGGAAATGCCCATATGACTGTCAGCTGATTTCTCAAGAGAAACTATGCAGGCCAGGAGGGAATGGCAAAAAATATTCAAAATGATGAACAGCAAGGACCTACAACAAAGATTACTCTACCCAGCAAAGCTATCATTTAGAATTAAAGGTCAGATAAAGAGCTTCACAGACAAGAAAAGGCTAAAGTATTTCATCACCAGTATTATATGAAATGTTGAAGGGTATTCTTTAAGAAGAGGAAGAAGAAAAAGATAAAAAATATGAACAATAAAATGGCAACAAATACATACCTATCAACAATTAAATCTAAAAAAATCAAAATAAACAAATAAAAAATCTAAATAACAGAATAAACTGGTGAATAAAATAGAAACAGAGGCATGGAAATAGAATGGACTGACAAGTCTCAGAGGGAAGGGGGTTGGGAGGATGAGAAGAGATTAAACAAAGATCTTATATGCATATATGCATTACCTATGGACACAGACAATAGGGTGGCAAAGGCCTGGCGTGGGGTGGGACCCGGATGGAGGGGGGCAATGGGGGAGAAAAAAGAGGGACATCTGTAATAATCTCAACAATAAAGATTAAAAATAAATAAAAATACCATTGCTTTCTCACACCATGTAATTTTAAAAAATAAATACACAGTATTAGAGACAATGTTAAACACCGAATTTGTATAAATAGCAAATATATTTTTCAAATTTTGGTAGAAATTTTAATAACCTTTTCTTCATAACTTTTAATATAAAAATGTATACTTGAAATGGCTACTATCAATAGCAAGACATTTTAAGAATGAGTTCTTTGAATTCTTGATTGTCATCATCAAAGAAAACTGTTCACACAAGTAAATGAAAAAAAGTATAAATATTTTTATAATAATTTTAAAGTTTACAAAGGTTGAAATTATGTTAAAGACTAGTAATTCTTTCTTTTCTTTAAATGGCAAATGTAATGGTCAAATTCTTGTGATAATATAAATAAATGGATTTTGAAACCAGTTGAATTTTTCATGCCATGTATTTCAAAGACAATGATACTTTATCTGCAGGACACAGGGGCACCACGAATGCAATTGCCTTGCAGCTAGCTTGGATGGAGGGGGGCTCACGTTAGCTACAAAGAGAAAGGTCAGCTATCTGTAATGTCAGAACAAAGGCTGCCTTGAAACTGCATCTACCAGAATACTCTACCTTCACAGACATACTCTTACCGGCCACACAAACCCTTCTAGCAACTCCATGGTTCTGTGAAAAACCTAGGATGAAGATGTGAGGTAAACTTAAATATTAAAGAAATGCATACATTTGGGGAGCTGCTTTCCAGCCGTGTCATTGAAATGCCAAAGCTATTTTCTGTGTATTGCAGTTTTGAATACAGTACAGCTGAAAACTACTACTGAACTTCCAGAAAAGAATATTTGATCAAGTTGGACTAGTTTGGTTCTGTGACAAGGAGTTAAAAGTATCACTTTCTAGGTACAGAGCTCAGTCTAAACAGACTTATGAATAACTAGTAGCCCTGTGCACGAATCCGTGCACCAGTAGCTCTCTGCAGGGCCTGGCCGCTCCGCCCCCACTGCCCAGAGGATCTCCATAACCCAGAGGCCCATCCGCGGCCGGGCACGGAACGAAGCAAGCATTCCACCAGGCTGCTCATGCTGCCCGCTCTCAGTGGCCGCCCCTCTGGGACTGGGGGACTCTAGTGGGGCTGAGAGGACTGGGCGCTGCCATCTTGTGGCTATGGGTGCTGCCTTCTTTGAGATGGTGTGACAGTTAATTTGCATATTTCCCTTTCATTAGATAGTATGAACATTTGTTGGTTGCATACCTTTCCCTGCTTTGCACCTCCCGAGAGTCTTCAGATTTTCCTCTGGTTAGCAGCTGCTCCTTCTCAAAGCCCATGCTTCCTTAAGTTCTGGATCTAAGCTAAGATATTTGCAACCTCAAACCTCCTGGCCTCCATTCCTCACTCAAGAGTAAAGTTGCCAAGGGCTTTTTCTTTTTTTATTTCCATTGCTTTCTAGAGAGTGGAAGACAGGGAGGAGGAGAGAGATAAACATCAATGTGAGAGACACATAGATTGGTTGCCTCCTGCTCACACCCAGAAGACTAACTAGGGCTGGGGTCATATATGCCCTTGACTGGGTATCAAGCCCGAGACCCTTCAGTCCCTGGGCCTACACTCCAGCCACTGAGCCAAACCAGCCAGGGCACCAAAGGCTTTTGAAAAAGGAAGTTCCTGCTCTTCTGAAATCGCTACCAAAGAGATTCTCTCCATCATTACACTGGAAAGTGCAGTATGTCAGATGAAAAATGACGCACAGGGATGAAAACAGGGGAAACGAAAAAATCTTACTCTTTTTATATATAAACAGAAATATGCACATAGTATAAAAACAAATATACAGAATATCGGGGGTATTAACACTTTAGAGGGCATTAGAAAAAGTCTTAAAACATTCCTTGGGGAGGCAATCCTATATAATAAAAGCCCAGCAACTAAAACAGCAGAATGACCAGAATGACCAGAGACCAGAACACCCACAGCCCCTTGCCCAGCTGACCTCGCCCCACAGCAGGGACCCCACCCCAATCTGGGGCCCCCATCAGGGCAGGCTGGCCAGCCCTGACCCATGCACCAGGTCTCTATCCTTTATACTATCCTATATAATAAAAGGGTAATATGCAAATTGACCCTAATGGCAGAATGACCAGAATGCCCGCTTGACCAGTCACTATGAGGCAACCCGCGGTGGGGGCAGAGCCAGTGAGTGGGCAGGAATGGCCGACCTCTCGGTCCCTTCCCCCAGCCATCAGGCTCCAATCGCCCGATGGTGAATGGGGAACCGGGGTGGGTGGCAGTAAAAAAATTGAGGTTAATTAAGATAGATTCAGCTCCTCTCCCTCATTTCTCTGTATTGACCCTTGAACAACACAGGGGTTAAGGACATTGATCCCCGTCATGCAGTTGAAAATCCATGTATAACTTCTGACTCCCTCAAAACTTAAGTACCCTTGGTATCCAAGGGGAATTTGTTCCAGGATCCCTCACAAATACCAAAATCTATGGATGCTCAAATACCCAATATAAAATAGTGAAGATCTATGCATACAGTTGGTCCTCCACATTTGCAGACTCCTACCCACAGATCAGAAACAATACAGATATTTACTGGGGGGGGGGGGGGGGGAGACACCCACAGTCCTAGCCGGTTTGGCTCAGTGGATAGAACATCGGCCCATGGACTGACAGTTTCCAGGTTCAATTCCAGTCCAGGGCATGTACCTCGGTTGCAGGCTAGATCCCAACCCTGGTCAGGGCTCATGTGGGAGACAACCAATCAATGTGTCTCTCTCACATCCATGTTTCTTTCTCTCTGTCTCTCTCTAAAAATCAGTGGAAAATATCCTCAGGTGAGGATTAACAATAACAAAATAAAACAACACCCACAAATCTGCATATAAGAGAACCCACCACTTCAAACCCTGTTGTTCAAGGGTCAACTGTACTTAGGATTCTGATCACAAGTGACAAAAATACAACTTGAATTACCTTAAATGAAATATGGAAAGTTACCAGTTCACATAATCAAGTCACGGAATGGGAGAGGTAGATTGGACCTTGGGGATGACTGAATCCAGAGATATAAACACTGCTGGGACTTTATCAGACGCTAGTGAAAAGGTGTCAGGCAGACATCCCTCTCCTCCCCCCCAAAAAAGACAAGATGGTCTGCAAGCAAATAGACATGAATTGATTTTAGACTAATATGAATATCATAAGTCAAAATCAGTGGATAAGACACAGAAGCAGAAACATTGGGGTAGATGTTCAAAATCATGTAGGAAATTCACTTTAAAATGCATCCAACAACAATAACAAAAAGAGCCTGGCCGGTGTGGCTCAGTGGTTGAGCATCGACCTATGAACCAGAAGGTCACGAGGGTCACGGTTCATTTCCGATCAGAGCACATGCCTGGTTTTTGGGCTCAATCCCCAGTACGGGTCGTGCAGGAGGCAGCCAATCAATGATTCTCATCATTGATGTTTCTAGCTCTCTCCCTTCCTTTCTGAAATCAATAAATATATATTTTTAAAAAGATAGATTCATGTATGTATGTATGTACTGATGGACATATGTGATAAATCAAGCACAATAAAATATTAATGGTAGAATCTTGGTAGTAAATATATGTCTTCACTGTAAATTTTTCTGTATGTTTGATATTCTTCATAAAAAATGTTGGGGGTGGGAGGGGTTACAGGCAGAACAGCAGAACAGCTTCATGGCTATAGTGATTAGTCCCTTGTCAGCAGAATTCTAGTCCTAAACCAAATGTATAGAAAACACCTCTTACACTCCAAGGGAGGACTGGCAAAAGCTATTCATTCATCCAGAACATATAACAAATATTTCTTGAGTTCTCATTTGGTAGCATCCACTGTATTAAAATCAAGGTGTTAAATCACGTATGACCTGCAGAGTGAGAGCACAAGGTTAAAAGGTGATCATTCTAGTTTGGGAATTCGTATAGAATAACTACAGGTAAAAATGGTTATCCCATTGCTTCAAATTGGTTTTATTAGTGCACTAAGCATCATTTTACATGTAGAAATAAAGCTGATTTCTTACTTGGACAACTGAGTAGATGATGGGATCCTTCATGGAGACAGAAAATGCACACAGAACAAGTATGTGGTATGTGACAACTTTTCAATTTGCTTTTAGAATCTTGAAATTTATGTGTTACATCTCAATAGAGATGTCCAATGGGTTCAGAATTCTGGAAGAAAACCTGAGTGCTGGGAGAGATTGAGAGTCATCATAACAGTGTTATAGTCAAAACCCTGAGTAAAATCATCCAGAGTATCGTGAGAAGATATTATTCTTTCATTCTTTTATCCATTCACCAAGCTCTCATCAAGTGTTTCTAGAACTATGAATAAAAAATAACAGTATTTTCCAGGAATTCATAACTTTTTTCTTTTTTAATCTTCACTTGAGGATATGTGTTTATTGATTTTTAGAGAGAGATTCTCTCAATCTCCTACTGAGAGAATTTGACATCCTTGGTCCTTAAACCTTCATCTCTAACTCCAATTTTCTCATTAGGCTTCAAGTCAAACTAACTAACTAGAGAATAACAGCTAGTTTAAAACTAAAAATTCTATTGATAGCACAACACAGGCCCTACTATCCGCTTTGGAGATACATTGACCTAGGTTCTACTAGCTTGTGAGGACCATAATTGTTTTGACAAGGAGAAATTGAGATGTTCAAAATCACAGCCCCTGAAGAGCGAGACAGAACTGTTCCTTTATTGCCTGTTGGAGTTTTGGATTAATATCCAGGTGGCTATTTCCATAGATTATTTTAGTCAGGCATCATTTAACTCCAGGAGCCTCTGCTTGCTGTTTACACCTGGGCTTTCCAGAATGCTGCCCACAGCCAATGTACAGGAACAGGCATGTCTTTATGTGGACATAGAGCTGGCCTCACTTCACCTCCTCCCACCCCTCTGCTTATAGCTAATGTAAATTTTTGATGTACAAAAATGCTTGCAAAACTCTACATGCTACACATACTGTCTTTTCTACCTAACCATACTTCTTGTGATTTAGACTCCATGTCCCAAGACTGGTCTTCTTTTTGGCTAGCATTCAGGCTCAATGAAACCTTACTTAAAAATACACTTCACTATGGAAGTCCATTTTTTTGTTTAACATTTTAATCTTTGAGTCTATTTTCTCATGTCCTGAAAATGGCAAAAAAAATTTTTTTCAAGGCTATTGTTAATGGTTAATTATAAATGCCTGGTGCTCCACACTCTATGTGTACTATTAATGCAACCCACAACTTCAGATAAACACAACAAATTCTATCAAATTATAAATACCTACTTTATCTAATATTAACTTCTGTTCCTGAGCACTCAGTCTACGTATTGTTATTCAGGTTACACGCGCTGGCTTGCTCTGTATTATCTGCTTTAGAATCTCTCACAGAGTCACGGGCTGGTTCAAAGTAACAGTAGTAACTGCTTCCTTCCCTACATATTGAGGGAAACACATTTTCCAAGAATCCTTAAAAAAATAGTTCAGCTTGGTTTAGGAGTACAACTAGAAAGTAAGTTTCGTCACAAAAACAGTCCAACACTAGCCCGGCTGCCTGCCGGTCTCTGAAAAAAACGGGAGCGGGTCCATAACAGACGTCAAGAATCGGAGTTGAAACCAGAGCTTTCAACTTTCCCGCTGGTTCCTACCAGGCCAACCGCACCGACGTCCCTTCTTGCTCTGCGCCACTTCCGTTCGCGCATTTTAAGTACGTCAGAGCGTTAGCTCTCGCGGTACCAACTGTTGCTGAGGCACTTTAACAAAGATCTCGCGAAGTTTGTTCTCCAGATCCAAGTTAGCCTCTTACCCTCCCCCACCACACCCTCAAAACTGTCCTTCCTTTCTCTGTCTCAGTTACAACATTCTTCCCTCCCTCAGCTCTCGTCCCCCCTCCCGTTTCCGATTTCAAGCCGGAACCGGAAGTCTAGTGGGCGGGGCTCGGCGGCGGAAAGCGCAGAGGAGCCGGAGCAGGGACTCGGCTGTGGCCGCGGCCCCTGTCCCTTCCACGGGTCGCCGTGGCTCCAGGCTGAAGGCCGGTCCGGAGGCGGGTGGGCGCGGGTCTCCCCCGGAGTGTCCGGGCGGCAGCCCTCCCGGACCCCCCGGGCTCCGCGAGAGAACATGTCTACAGCCTCCGCTGCTTCCTCCTCCTCCTCGTCTTCGGCCAGTGACATGATCGAAGCCCCCTCCCAAGTCCTCAACTTTGAAGAAATCGACTATAAAGAGATCGAGGTGGAAGAGGTGAGCGAGGCCCGGCTAGGAGGTGCGGGCCCCGGCCGGTCCCGCCTCTGCCTAGTCCCGACTCTTAGGGCGCCTCTCTGTCCCTCTGATGTGCGGCGCCCCGCGGGGTTCACCCGGGAGTCCTCGTCGCCCCACAGAGACCGGGTGTAGAGGGAACTCGAAGCGTACAGCTGCTCCGGGGTAGTTCTCTCTTTGCCTTACTTAGGCGTTCTTGAGTTGGATTTGCCGCTCAGGCGCCCGGATTTGAGTCCTCTCAAAGGGGAAGGTGAACTGGTGAGACGGTTCATCTGTAAGTAGTGAATCCATCCGAGACCGTGGCCGTTCTGGAGTGTCATTTCACCGAGACGCGGCGCTCTTCGGGGCCGAGGATTGTTCATCTCGCTCTGCCTGGCACGTAATGGGTGCTCGGTAAATTCTCGATAAATTAATGCATCTTCGTGTAGAACAAAGTGTTTCCCCGAGTGTGGAATGGTTTCTTTCGCCGATTCCTTAGAGCAGTAGTCAGAATATTAAATGTTCTGCCTTCAATTGGACTCATTTAGATGAATTTCAACATGAGTAATGCAGGCTGGTTACGATGAAAAGCTATTTCAAGTAGCATATTCTGAGGAGATAACGAATGATTTCCGTGACAACTAGAATGTAACATCAGCTCAGAAATCTCTGTTAGAAAATCCGAATCCATTCTCTATGCTGTCGTAATTTAAATTTAGAGCAAGGTAATAACGTGTCTTTAGTACATTGCCTCTTTTCAAATTCACAGAGGAGTAGATTGGTTCTAAGGACCATAACATTTAGAAAAGTAAAAACTGTATATATTTTAAAGACTCACTTTGTAAAGTGTTAAACTTTGGTTGAAAATACTATCAAATATTATTTGTGCATCATTTTTAAAATTATTAAGTACTTTGCATTACATATGCCATGAAGAACCCTATTATGTCCTATATTATAGATTCTCAGTTATCACTACTTTCAAAGTCCAAAATTATTTTTTAAGTAGTGGAACACTAGAAGTAGTGAGATAATTATCATTTAACAAGTAAGTGTTTTTCTATGCATGTTTTGGAAAAATAATGTATTAATCATATTTTTTATTTCATGAAGTAACCTTAGAGATCACTGAGAACAACCTTATTTTACAAGGTAGTATAAGTGGGATGAGAAAGGCCTTTGGAGTTAGAGGAAGGTCCAATATATCAGCCATACCACTTAATAGCTCTGTGGTTCAGAGCAAGTTTCCTATCCCCTTTGAACTTTAGTTTTCTAACTATAAAATAGGGGTAATTTCTATTTCATTTATTTGTTTAACAGATCCTACTAGGCAATATGCAAAACACCAAACACAGTGTCTGACACATATTACTAGGAAACTGAGTTCCAGAGAGGAAGTGACCTGCTTTAAGGTCACATGGCTAAAAAAGGACCTGTATTTTGAAAAGAGGGGGGAATTTTTTTCGTGTGTATGTGTTTTTTGTGGTGTGTTGTTTTTTTTTCTATTGACACTATGATAAATTCCTTTTTCAGAAAGTTGATCCAGCTTTCATGGCTAGCATTCTTTCTTTTTTAAGAATAAAAATTCAGTGAGTCAGTATAAAAGAATTGCAGTTTTTAAATAAACATTTACGTCTACTCTGGTGAACTGTCACACTTGTAGACTACAAATTTTTATATAATAATAACTTGTACTTCATGGTCAACCAAATGCTTTCACAGACTTACATCATTTGATCCTTACAACTTTAGTTTTTGCACACTACTTTCTAAAGCATTTTACATTCTTGCTTCTTAGAGGAATGAAGGTTACTAAGAAGATATTTTGCTGCTCTTCTCCCAATGCCATTTAACTTCTGATTAGGTTTTTATGTTTCCAAAGACCCTTCTTTGAGTTTAGATAATGTTTCAACCTTTCTTTGGTATATTTAGGACATTCCTGAGATCTAGATTTTTGTTTTTAAATGAAAATTTCTAATATTAGGCAGTCATTTAGTTTTGTAGTTCTTTTAAATATCCAGTTTATTTGCATTTTAAGGTTGACTTTCAGCCTTTCTGATGTTGAAGCCATTACATAATTTCCATCATATATTCTTCATATGCACACATTGAAACAGTGTTATGTGATCAAAAAAGTATTTTATATGTACATGTAAATTGCCTATAAATAAAAGAAAATCATAATCTGTATTTCTCACATAACAATGTAATTGAATCAGAATCATATCAATTCAATTAGAAACTGTTAGGAAAACATTCCAACTACAAGTCAAATAAATATGCAATCATTTAATAGGTGTACATGTTCCTGATATTGTGACTCAGTAATATCAGTGTGGCATTTCCTAAATTCAATTCTGATATCAAATTATGTAAGGTTTTAGCCTTAGAAATTTACATAGGTACTTTTTTTAAAAAAGTAATTTAGTTTTTACCATCTGGATCTAAGTGTAGAGAATAAATTGTGAGGTATCTACTTTGGAAACTAGCTTCAAGAAGTGGTTAAAGGCAGTGGGGTATGGTGACAAGTGTATTGAGCTGGGTATTTAAAAAATTTAGATGCTATACTGATTCTGCCATAATGTAATTCAGTAAATTTTAACATCTTCTGGGCCTCTGATTTCTCACATGAAATGAGGGATTGGACAAGATCATTTAAGATCTCTTTCCATTCTAAAATGAAAACACATTTATTGTTTCCAGTATTTATGCTTTAAGGACAGTGATCATGATCTCCCATGGAATGTAGTTGGGCCAACTAATCCAAATTAGACAGGGCAAGTGATATCCCCATTTTACAGATACTGACAATTGATCATTGAGTTTGATTTGTCAGAAGCTTTACGCCTAAAATGGTAGAGTTAGGAATTGAATTTGAGATTTCCTGAGTCAGTTGCTCTTACCACTGGATGTTTCTTTAGTTCTTTCTAAAGTACTCTATAACCAAACCTTATTTTTTGAATGAGGAAACTAATACTGATTTCCTTTATAGTAATTGATCCTGAGCACTTAATGAACATTCTCCTCCCTGCACAGTACTGCTAAGGTACTGAGAAAAATGAATAGAAGAATCTTAGGATTCTCTCCTTTGAAATTGTGACTTGTGAGACAAGAATAAACACAGAACAGTTAATAATTACATTTTTAGGACCACAAATTTAAAACTATGAATATAACATAAATTGAGCACTTAAGCTATAATTCGAAAGTAAGTTTAACCACACAAGGCTTCATTGAGTGGAAAAGAGTTTTTAAAACTAGATTTTCAATAAAGTAAGCATCGAAGATTGAGAAAAGCAGTAAGATGAATTTTTTGCAGTTGTTTCTCTGCCTGGAATGAATGCTCTTCTCCCCAGAAATTCAGGGCTGGCTCCTCACCATTCAAGTCCTACCTCAAATGTTACTTTCTTAAAAAGCTTTTCTGAGCAACCTAGATCTTTGTCACTTCTATTTATCCTTAGGGTGCTTACCAGTAACCAAAATTGTGTATCCCCCAGCAAAATGTAAGGTGCCTTATTCATACCTGTAATTCCAGTGCCTAGCACCTAGAAGATTTTCTATAAATGTTAGTTAAATGAATAAATGAAGTTATTACAGCATAGCAATGAACATTTAGTGACCATAGGTTCTGTTATCTGTGATAAAACCAGTGGTTAAGATTAGTTAGTGATTTGTCTAAGGCAGCATTTATACTAGAAATGAAATTTGATTCTTTTTGCAAATGTAGATTCCATAACACTCCATTTTGCCTAGCAAATACTTTTTGTTTATCAGGGGTCAGGTGCTGTGAATAAGCCAGGTATTGGTACTTTTAATAAAACGCTAAATAGACCATGTGTGGTATAGTTGCTTTTTAAAAGGAAGACTCACAGTGTTGACCTCAATTATAGCATACTAGTGGCCCGGTGCACAGATTCGTGCACATTGAAAGGAAATTAATTAGAAGAAATATTTGAATATTGCTATTCGCCCTTTCTCTATAATAGAAGTGTCAACCAAATTCACGATCGACAATGACAGATCAAAACACACGTGTGCTATTGCGCCAGTGAGCGCTTTATATGTATCGTGTGTGCACAAGTCAACTTAGCCTTTTATATATAGAATAAACTTGCTTAATTAGACCTGCTTTCTGAGGTAGCTAAACTTTTTCCAGCCCAGTGAAGCACCCCAACTTCTCTTTCAGGTAATTGTCAGCAACACAGCAGTAAATATCAACACAAAGCAGATTATTATTATAGATCACTCAGGGCGAACAAAGGGTAAAAAATTTAACTGCAGCAGTGTTTGACTATATTCTGCACAGTGAGAAAACCTGAAGTCATTTTCAAGGTCCACCATTTCTTACTTCTTTTCAGTTGGGTCAAGTTTCTAAACTTTCTAAAGCTCCGTTTTCTGGTTAATGAAAAGAAAATAGGATTCTACCAAGTCTCCCATCTACCTACTCCAGGACTTCTATGGGGATCAAATGATATGAGGCACGGGAAAATGCTTCACAGACATTTGGTTAAAGTGTAAAATGTTTGCACCTGGCTATAAAACAAGTCGTGTTCCTGGGTTGAAGAAACTGCAAGGAGGCTAGTTGCTAGGGAGAGGAAGCCAGGCATTGCTACATGACGTCATTACCCAGCACCCACAGCGACCATTTCCGGGCTGGGCTGGGCTGTGGGTCGCATTTTTCGCCATGGGGTCTCAGCGGCGGCACTGGCTGCAGTTTGGTGGGTTGTTGCTCCAGGGTGGTGGCGGGGCCTGTGTCCTACTTGGGGGAAGCTGAGTGTTGCTTTGTTGGCGCCAGGTCCACAGTGCTGTTTCTTTGTAAATGGCCAGTGCACGTCATGACAGCTCCTGAATTGAGCGTCTGCCCCCTGGTGGTCAGTGTGCATCAGCAACTGGTCGGATTGTCAGAAGGACACTTAGCATATTAGCCTTTCATATATATATAGATGAGCAAGGCACATATAATCATTGCACCAAATATATGTTCTTAAGCTTCATTATAGAGACATGCAAAGGCTTTGTTTTAAAGAGAAACATGTGAAGAACTTTGGAAGTGATATATACTTTGTAGTTTTAGGTTATGAATATATGGGCAACTGATAATCGAGAAAAACCTAATTTAATAGTAGCCTGAAAAAAACTGAGTCCGTAGGTTTGTTAGTATTTATTATGGATATCCAAAATTATTAAAAAACTCTTCTGTGTGAAACTTAGTGATCCTTGGTATCTGGAATGTGATCACATTGAAGAGGTAGGCCAACGATTAACTTTTATGTTGTGCATGTATAGTTTAAAAGATGATACAAGTATATTATTTGAAAGAAAGGCCTATTAAATGGGTCAGATGTCTTATGGCAAGCTTTAAAGACTGATGAAAATTTCTCGAAAAAAGTTTGAATCTTTTGTGATATCAAGTCTGTCTTGTCAGCCCATGGCAGTTGTACTCTGCCACAGTTAATTAATAGATTTTGAAGTTCTGAAATAGTTGGAAGTTCCAAGTTCTAATTCATAAATGGAAAATCTATGCTTGTTCTATCACGTTCCAGATTTCTAGCTAGTGTAGTGGCAGCATAGCCAGGGTCCATTCACATAGTCCATAGAACAGGCCAAACCAAACTGACAGCTATAGTCACTGAACTAAAAATAACATGAATTGGGGACAATTAAGAAGAATTATTTCATAGTAAATTCAAAGCACAAGGGCATACATCCTTTTCGATTTAGTTTTGTTTAGATATTTTTCTTTTTAATAAACTGACTTGGATGAAGGAATGTAGTAGTCTTCCATCCTAAGGAAATTAGTTTTTAAGGAGTTGCTTTCTTTATACACACACATACACACCAAATTCTGATTTTTTTATTGTGCTTTTTAATGCTATTTGCCTGGAAATACCCTACGTACCATCTCTCTTATTTTTCTGTTACATTTTTTATTAATAAATTAAATTTAAGTCTGCCTTACTACATGAGACTAAAGTTGTGGACCCCTAATCAAGAGGAGACTAAACCGTGGATGGTGGAGATGCATATCGTAAAAAAAAATATATTGATCTAAGAACATTTTAATTTAGAAAACATTCATAAATTTAGAAGGGAATATTTCTAAATTGACTTCTTTAAAACCAAAGCCCTCTTTGCATTCCTCTGTTCTTTTATTTTTACAGATGAGCGATTGTGAAAAATATCTGAAATATTATTTCTAAGTTCACCATTTTAGATAGATGTCTATGATTGGGGAGATACTTATAATTTGGATGTACACCCTTTTTTACATTCTTGGTGAAAATTGATCCTTGGAGAAAGTTGGCATTCAAAATAATTGTTAGGATAATGTATCAAAGAAATTTGTGTTATATATGAATGCAATCCAAAAGCATATTTGATTTGTGAACTTGAATTAGAATTTTGGTAAAGTTTTGTAGTTTAAATTTAGGTTTTTCATTATTTATCTTAGTTGCCAGTGTATGTCAGTTTGCTGTCAATGCCACTTTTTTCTATGTGGCAAGAAAAACATTGGTTTGCTCACAAGAATTCTCCTTCTTCTTTCTTATGCCCAAGATGGAATCTCAGTGCTCTGGAAAGTTTCCATAAATAATATCAGCAGCAGGGGAGGACTCTCTGGTCTATGTGATGGCTTGCACTGAAGAATCCTGTCTCAGTGTTAATTATCTTACCTTATAATAGACAAATATGCAAATTGACCGCACCTTTGCTACGCCCAAGCCATGCCCACCCACCAACCACGCCCACCAGGAAACCATTGCAGGGACGTTGGGGTGTGGCGGAGCCCAAGGCCGGGAAAGCCTCGGGCACCAGCGGGGAGCCTGCACAGATCGAAGGAAACCACTGGGGGTCGGCTCCTGCGATCCTTAGCAGGGATGCTGGGTGCGGCCGAGCCCAAGGCCACCGCCCGGGGCCAAGCCCCGACCCTGAAAGAAGGCGGTGGCCACAGCCAAGGCCTGGGTCCCTGGTGCCAGCAGAAAACTGGTGCAGGCAGCCAGGTGAATGAAGGTCTATTGCACGAATCTTCGTGCAAACGGGCTACTAGTGTTTTTAATAAAACCTAATGCAGTGTTTCTCAAATATTAGAATCACCCGAAGGGCTTGTTTAATCATAGATTGCTGGGCCCAATCCTTGGACTAAGTAATTTGGAGTTGGAACCTGATAATTTATATTTCTCACAGATTTCCAGGTGATGTTGATGCTTCTGAACCAGAGACCATCCATCCTTTGAGAGCCATTGGTTTATTGCTTTTGCTGTTTTTATATCTGCTTCTTGAAACTCTTCTCTAGGCTTCTTGTGACACTCCCCTGGTTTGCCTGTCTCCTTATTGACTGTTCCATCTCAGTTTTTGCAGGTTCTTTCTCAGTTTGTGTTTGAAGTGCTTCAAAGCTCATTTTTGGGACCCCAGTATTTACATATTATCTTTTTGTGATCTCATCCAATTAATTGACTAGAAATACCAACTAAATGCTGATGACTGTCCCAAGTTCTTATCTCCTTCCTGACTTCTTGACTCATGTTTCCACTATATTTCTTGGTATTTCCACCCAGATATCTAGTAGGCATCTGAAACTTTGTATTACTGAAACAGAACTCTGTGTTATTTTTTAAAAATCCGCTTGCCCAATTGTTTTTTATCCTTTATGAACTGTTGCCTAGTCTACGTCTTCCTCTCCACCCATTTTGCCTACATCCAAACAATCAGCAAGCTCTTTTGACTTTAGCTGTAAAATATAAACCAGATCTGCCCATTTTTCTGCACTACCATCAACCTTGTCCTCACAGCTACCCTCTCTTCCTTGGGCTGCTGTAATAGCCCTCCTATCTGATCTCTCTATATATTCTAGCTTCCCTCCAATCTATCCTTCACATAAGAGCTAGAATGAATTTTTTTAATGTGAAATCATATTACATATTTTCTCATGTCCCTCCAATTGCTTCCCATTGCTCTTAGACTGAAATTCAGAGTCCTTATTATGGTGCAGAGAACCGTTCAGGATCTAGACTCTGCTCAGCTCTCCAGCCTTATTTTGCTTCACTCTTCTCTTCTCCAACTGTGCACTGCCCACACTGAACACTATTTCTCTGGGTCATTATTAAAATGTCCTGTTTCTCAATGAGGCCTTGCAGGACTACTATGTTTAAAATTGGAGTGGGGAGAGTGCATGTACATGTATGCACACACAAATTACACTCCTTTTCTTCTTAGCACACTTATCATTTTCTAAAAATTATATATTTTTTTTGTATCTTGCTTCTTCTTTGTTTCCAATGAGAATATAAACAGTAAGAGCAAAGATTTTGATTTGTTTGTTTATTTCTATGTCTTGAGTGCCTAGCCTATATAGATGGGGTTCAAATGTGGTCCAATAGGGAATGAGGGTGTTTTCCCCCTTAGGGCCTTTTACATTAGTTATTTCTTCTTTGGTTGGTTCCTTGTGCCATTCATTATAAAGTTAGTAACCTCCTCAGATGCCTCTCCCATACTATCTTGCCCTAAGTTTCCACTAATGTCTTTGTCACATCATCCTATTTTTTCCTACATGGCATTTTTTAGAATCTGATATTTTTTTTATTCATCTTTGTTTATTGACTGTCTTCTTTCCTTTCTCCTTTAATTGAAAGTATATTCCATGTAGATCATGGACATTGTCATATTTACTGCTATATTTCTGATATCCCAGAGGCATTGAAGAAATATTGGTTTCAGGAGTAAACAAATGAGGTTCATTGTTCTCTTGGCATAAGCCTCACTTTCACCTCTTGAAAGCAGGAGACCTTACCCCATTTCTCCCTGCTTGCTGACTAGATCTTCCTCTTTGGCTTTTACTGATCATCAAACTTTCGATATGTCTACCATCCCACAGCTTCTGATATAGGTTCCAACACTGTGCCCAACAACAGCCTCCTTCCTGCAGTCTGAAGATTATTTAATTTTCAGTTACCTTGCTTTTCTCTAGGCAAGATTTTTTCTGTGTCATTTCCATGTTCTGTTGGGGCTGAGCAAACCAGAGTAGGGCTTCCATCTGTCTATCTCCCTTGCCATTCTTACTCATTTGTAGCTTCCCATGTTGGCAAAGCATATTCTATGAGGCTGCCTTCCTCCAGAGGTTCTTAGTGAAAAGTAGGGGGATAAATCCTTTGTGCCCTCTAATCCCTCAGCTTGTTTCAGAAGGGGAAGGGGTGGTTCTTAGCTGCTGTCATGTACTCTCATTTTTGGCTTTCTTCAGCTAGGGATTAAAAAAGTGTTTTGTTGTTTTGTCTTTAATTTCTTCTCTATCTCACTTTTATACCATAAAGGCAGGGGTCAATTCTTTACATATTGTTTAATTTTCACCCTTAATATCTCTATATATATGCCATTTTTAAAAATGAAGTCATTTTTTTGGTACTGCGACATGGTGATTTATAAAAAATATATATTTGGTCTTTCAGATGACCAAAATAAAAATTTCATATATATTTGGTCTTTGTCCAGGGTTCCAGGCTCACAGTTCCCCAAAACCTCAGAATTTCATAAGTGAGGAGAGCCATAAGGATGTCTTTTGTTATGTTGATGTGGTTACTGTTGGACCACACCTGAGGATGGGGGCTGGTTGCCAGGACAACCAACCTTGTGATTAGACTTTTGGAACTTTAAGTCCCACCTCCCTGACCTCCATGGAGTGGCGATGACTTGGAGGCTGAATCAGCGGCCAATAAGGAATGATTAAATAAACCATGCCCGTGTAATGAAGCCTCTATAAACACCCAAAAGGACAAAGTTCGGAGAGCTTCCAGGTTGATGAACACATGCGATTAGAAAAGATTGTCACACAGATTGGGTATGGGAAGTTCCCATACCTTGCTCTATGCATGCTCTTGGCTGTTCCTGAATTATATTCTTTTACTAGGGGCTCAGTGCACGAAATTCGTGCACAGGGGGTGGGTCCCTCAGCCAGACCTGCACCCTCTCCAATCTGGGAGCCCTCGGGGAGCCCTCTCCAATCCGGGAGTTTGTGTCTGTCTTTGCAATCATATGAGTGAAATGTCTGAGACCCCAACCCAGTTTGGTTTGGTCTTTTTTTTTTTCTTTGCTCCATTGGTGGAGATTTCCTAGAAGTTGCAGGATAGCTTCCTTTTAATTTTTCCTTTACACTCTGACTTTACTTATGTCTCTCACCTTTGCTTTCCCTCCATTCCCCACCTGCAACATTAACTTGCTCCAGGCTCACTTTGCTCTAGTGTCTAGGAGATTCCCTCAACGCATCTGCCACCATTACTATGATTCCCAGCATTCCTGGTGCTCCCCGCGCTCTGGGCTTCTGCTTCCGGTCCAGGGGCTGCCACCAGAACTACGATTCCCAGAATTTCTGGTGCTCCCCACGCTCTTGGTTTCCACTTCCGGTCCACGGTCTGCACAAACCACAAGGACTTGGAACTCCAGCCACCCCAGGCCGGGCTGACAGGACCGGACACTCCAGTGGTGTCCCCAGAACCCCAGCCGCTCGGCACCGGCGCATACTGGCCACAGGCTCGGAGTGGGCGGGGTCCCGGGGATGCCTGCCGCCCCCAGCTGCTTGGCACCTGTGCGCGTAGGCCTGGAGTGGCTGGAGGGCAGGAACACCTGCCGCATCGCCACGACAATGCTGTGGGCGTCCCGCCCTGCCCCCTGCCGCTGAGCGCCTGCGTGCATAGGCCTGGAGCAGCCAGCAGGCATCCCGCCTCGCCCCTGGCTGCTCGGCGCATGCGTGCTGCCCACAGGCCCACCATCTTTATCAGGTTAATTTGCATACTCACTTCTGATTGGCTGTGGGTGTTGTGGAGGTACGGTCAATTTACATATTTGTCTATTGTTAGTATAGATAATAAACTGGCAATCTGGTAAGTAAAATATTTGTCTGAATAGCTGCTTTAGCAAATTAATTGAACCAAAGAAGAGTGTAGTTGGTCAGAAGCATAGGGGGGTGGGAGTCTTGTAGAATTGAGCCCGTAACATGTGAGATCTGTTGCTATCTCCAGGTAGTGTCCGAATTGAGTTGAATTTTAAGACACCCAACTGGTATCTGAGAATTGCTTGGTGGTGTGGATAAACTTCCCCACACACACACATTGGAATTGGTGATCAGAATTATTAGATAGGCCGAAACTTAAATTCTTTAAACATTGACTCTATGCATCTAACCTCACTCCTTTGAAGTTATAGCAATTATTTTTCCTATCATGTAATTCAGTTTATATGTACAACCTGGGTGGGCATCTTGGACTTTATTATCATTTTTAGATCTGTTGTTCCACCATACTTATAAAATAGCTCAGCACTAGGTGGCACTTGTGCATCACAGTTAGTCATACATACCTAACACAGTTTTTGCAACAAGTGCATGATGCACAAATAAAATGTTTGGAATCCCTATGTGGACATTCCTGAGAATAGGAAAATGAATCAAGAGGAGACCTACTAAATACTAGTTGCTTTGATGTATTTGTAAGTACATGGTTGAAGAATATAGTATATTACTGCATAATCATAATATCATAGTAATATCAAATATATAGGAGGGTCTCCATCCATACCTTCTTAGCCTATGTTGCCATAAAGTTTAAATTTGATTTAGGACCTGTTTGCTATTTATCATGATCAATTGTAGAGAAATGAGTAGTGCAACACTGGTTCATATCCAACTCTAAGCACTTATTGTTCTTTTGTAGTATTTAAGAAATGCCTGGTTTTGACTTGTGAACCCTATAGATATTCACTGAGGGAAATGTAAGCATCTCTTTTTTACTGTTGAGAAAACAGGAGCTAAAAGACATTAACTTGCCCAGCATCATAACTAATATATAAACAGAACCAATGTTCAGACTCAAGTGTGTTGGGTTCTAGAGCCCAAACATGCTCTTTCTATTATTTTGATGGTGCCATGTTTAGCCAATGTCCATTTATGTTAAAGCAACTGGATAACAAGTGCAAATTACTAACGTTGGTTCCTTTCTCTTATGAGAGGTGTGGAGTAGAGCAAGAATCTAAAGAGCAGGAAAAACCTGAGCACCCTGGGCTAGGAAGGGAAAAAGGGAAAGTCACCAAAAGAAAGACTGGCTACCAAAAGTGTTGGCTTACTTTTGCCTAGCGTCAGTCCAGTTTCCTTTAAATAAGCCGATGACACACAGAAGCTGAATGGTGAATTGGTCATTACCTACTATAGGTTTTAAATCCTGGCTTCTCTGAATACTTACTGACCATGTGATCTTGGGCAACTTGCAAACTTGTGACTTGGTTTACTTACCTTTACAATGGAGGAGGATTAAATGTGTCATTTTATGAAGCACAAAGACTGGTACCTGGCATATGGTAAGCAATAAATGTTAACCATTTGGGTGGTTTTATATATTAAGCAACATGAGAAATGTCTATAATTACCCTAGTAACAGCCAACTTTGTTATAGAAGAGTTTTGTGTCCAGGAATTTGTTCATGTAATTTTGGCTCAAGTGAAGATTCCTCCTCCAAGGGAAGATATAGCTGCTACTTTCTGAGATATAATACAGATATATGTGTACAAATTAGCATTCCTAACATTCTGGTGTTAGATTGCCTGGTATCAACCAGATTGCTATTTACTAACCATATAGCTTTGGGCAAGTGAGTAGGCACTTAGTTGCCTACTACATAGAAAGTACATCATAAATGAGAACCATATAGGGAGGTAGATTTTTCACTTAAGGAAAAGTAAATAGATCCAATGGAAGTTGAAAGATCGCAGTAAATGGCACTTGAATAAGGTTCTTTACAATGATAGACTCTAATGATGGTTCTATTTTGTTTAGTTGTTATTTTTATATTATGGCAAATCTCAAACATTTATAAAAGTAGACTAGATTGAGAGAGCAGAGAACCCATGAGGGACCTATCAGTTAACTTCAATAATGATATAATACATGACCAATCTTTATTTTTTAAAGAATAATTTTAATGATGTATTTTACATGTCAAAATACATGCATTTAAAGTGTAACAGTGATATGTACAATTACTGAGTTGTACAGCCATTACTATAATTCAGTTTTCAAACTCCCCCCCCCCCTTGGTAGTATTCTTCCTCCTCATTTACAGTTAATCCCTATTTCCGCTCTCAGCCCCAGGCAAACCACTAATTTACTTTGTATCTCTATGGATTTGCCTTTGTTGGACATCCTGTATGATAAAAGGCTAATATACAAATGGACTGAACTGTCACTATGATGTGCACTGACCACTAGGGGGCAAACGCTCAATGCAGGAGCTTCCCCCGGTGGTCAGTGCGCTCCCACAGAGGAACGCTGCTCAGCCAGAAGCTGGCTTCACAGCTGGCAAGTGCAGCGGTGGTGCTGGGAGCCTCTCCTGCCTCCACGGGAGTGCGAAGGATGTCCGGGGAGTGGGCTGAAGCCGTCAGTCAGACATCCCCCAAGGGCTCCTGGACTGTGAGAGGGCGCAGGCCGGGCTGAGGTCCCACCTGCCCCCAAGTGCACGAATTTCGTGCACCAGCCCTCTATAGTTTCATATAAATGGAATTGTATAATATGTGGTCTCTCATATCTGGCTTCTTTCACTTAGTGTAATATTTTTTTAAATTCATTGATGTGTTAGCATGTATCAGCAGGGTTTCTTTTTCTTGACAAAACATTTTATTTTAGACATAATGCCACATTTTGACTGTCCTTCACAGTGGCCAATCTTTTATCTACATTTTAACCATTCCCCTTCCCTGCCCTTCCCTGTCTAATGCTACTGAATTATTCAAAGCTATTTTTAATTTTATAAATATGATAGCTTAAAACATTGATTATGTTTCTTTTTATCTTTTCAGACCATTTTCTCTCTCCTCATCTTGTCTCTTTTATTTCCTGTCTTCAAGAATCTTTTTTTGTTTGCTGTTTTGGCTTTACTTGAGAATAAAGAGATGTGTAGGTCATAAACTTTCAAATATAGAGACAGATGCTTTTCTGTGCCGCGCCAGCACAGCCAAGGGTTCAGCGAGCCTGAGGGAGGGCGCTGAAGGATGAAGAAAGAGACAGACAAGAGAATAAGCTGGGTCTAGGTGGATCTTCTGTGCCTTGCTGAGGCCACAGAACAGATCCAGACTGCAAAGCTGATGCTTTATTTATAGTCAGGGGTAAACAAGGTGATTTACAATGTTCTTGTAAGTTTCACTTGTTTTGGCAGCACTTGCTGCCCCTCCCACAGCCCACTAGCTACCCAGGAAAGATCTAGGGAGCAGTCACAAGATCAAGCTTAATTATGCTAAGAGGGCTGTGCCCTCTAAGCTGGGACTTGTTTGCGACTTTGCCAGCAGGTCAGTCGGAGGCTTAACCCTATAACCGCTCCCTACACTTTTCATTTATCCTCACTTTAGTAAGTCTTTCAGATTGGCTTTAGTGTTATATGTTGGGCTGGATTTGCTTGTTTCTGATTCTCATGGTGTGTGTTTTTTCTTTTTTAACTTAGGTTGTTGGAAGAGGAGCCTTTGGAGTAGTTTGCAAAGCTAAGTGGAGAGCAAAAGATGTTGCTATTAAACAGATAGAAAGTGAATCTGAGAGGAAAGCTTTTATTGTAGAGGTAAGATGAAATGTCATTTCTATTGTATAGTTTTTTCATCTAAGATATTCTGAATTTAATTATGAAAAAATGTTTCTCAATTGTCACTTCTCCGTGAACTTGAATATCAGCTATCCTATAGAATAAAAGCTAATATGCAAATAGACCGAATGGCAGAACAACCAGTCGCTATGACGTGCACTGACCACCAGGGGGCATGTGTGGAACATGGCGGGCGTTGGCCACGGCAGGATGGTGGAGCAGGTGAGCGGGGGCGCCAGTCGCTGTCATCGGGGCAAGCCTCTGGTGGTTACTGAAAATTCTTTGCTCCCACACACTGAGGTCCCACCTGGCACTTGCACCTGCTTCCGGCACCAGCCCCACTCACACCCGCTGCCAGAGCTAGAGCCGCCGCTCGCACCCACTGTCAGCGCCAGTCCCGCTTGCACCTGCTGCCAGTGCCCGGCACTGGTCCCAATAACTCAGCGCCATCAGCGGGTGCGAGTGGCGGCTGCCGGCCCTAATCATCCCTGAGGGCTTCTCCACCTCCCCCTGGTCCTAAGGAGTGATCGGGGCAGCAGCCGGCCACTTGCGCCCACTGACGGCGCCTGCCCTGCTCGTACCCGCTGCTGGCGCCGGCCCCAGTTGCTCTGTGTTGACAGCGGGTGCGAGTGGGGCCGGTGCCATCAGTGCATGGGAGTGGCAGTGGTGGGAGCAGGGCTGCCGGCAGACAGGGGTCCGGGGGCCACAGTGGGAGGGGCTGGACAGCAGCACAGAGGATGGGCCGAGACCCACCCCTGTGTCTAGCGTAGCCTTACGGCCCACAGTTCCTTTTAAGGTGCACGAATTTGTGCACTGGGCCCCTAGTTTGGATAACTAAAGGTAATGTCATAGGAACATATTTTCATTCACAGTCTTCATTCTGATTAAAAATAAGGGGGAAAGGAGACTTAACTAAATGAATTTATCCCTGAATTAAAATATAATTCAGATCTATTTCAAGGCATAAAATTTAAATTTTAAAATAGAAAAGAAATACTATTCTCTCCCATTATCTAAAATTAAGAAGGGAAATGCATTCATTTTGACTGGATATTTTTAGAAATTCGAATGAGATTATTTTAAGGAAAAATAATTCCAAATTTGGTTTTTCTCATGTAGTGTGAAAATTTACAACTCTGTTCTTTTATAGATATACTAGTGACCTGGTGTGCGAAATCGCGCGAGATCCGGGGCCCCAGGGCTCCTCAATGGATTGCCCCAAAGAGATAGGCAGAGTCGGGGGGTCCCGCCTCTGAGGCATGCACAGCCGTGGGAACCCCAGGCTTTGCTGCATGGAGCGGCCGCCAGGCCCCGCCTCCGCGCCGTGCATGCAGCGTCAAGTCCCCGCCCTGTGCATGCAGCCTCCTTGTGATGGGGTGAGGGCGAGATGACCACCTAGGCTATTATTAGTATAGACTAGAGGCCCAGTACACAAAAATTTGTGCACTTGGGGGAGTCCCTCAGCCCAGCCTGTGCCCTCTCGCAGTCCGGGATCCCTCGGGGGATGTCCACCTGTCGGCTTAGGCCCAATCCCCCAGGGAGCAGGCCTAAGCCTCAGTCAGACATCCTTAGTGCTGCAGAGGAGGTCGGAGAGGCTCCTACCACTGCCACTGCGCTCGCAGCCATCAGCCCAGCTTGTGGCTGAGCAGAGCTCCCCCTGTGGGAGCACATTGACCACCAGGGAGCAGCTCCTGTATTGAGCGTCTGCTTCCTGGTGGTCAATGTGCGTCATAGCAACTGGTTGTTCCCAGTTGTTCTGCTGTTAGGGTCAATTTGCATATTATCCTTTTATTATATTGGATTGATGGAGAATTTAGTAATCATGAGATTGTTATATTATTAGACTTATTCTCTTAATTTTGTACATTAAATCACAGTGTTTCACTAAATCAGTGGTTCTATCGCTTTTTAACCTTATCAGCCAGTGGATAAGTAGTCTTTATAAACCTGAATTCATATCTGTGATTTTATTTAATTATAATTTTTAAATATACTGCATGATATTTTTAAATGTGTAACATTGAGAAATGAGAACTTGATTGTGATATGATGAATTGGATTTTGTAATTAATTGAATGAGTTGAGAAATACTAATGAATGGTTTGATAGTATCATAAAGAAAGATAATCTCCAGTAGTATGCTCCAGGAGTCTGGCCTCAGCCTTGCTTACTCATAATTTTTGTTTATAGTTTAGATTAGGTCATTGATTATATACTCTTCTGCTGACAATTTCACGAAACTAGGTAAAAGCATAAGTGTTAAATGCTAGGAAATGAGTAAAAAAAGATTATAATAGCTTGGAGAAAAAAATTTAATCAAGGTTATACATATGTTTAATTTAAATTGTCGGTTCTCCATATACTCTTACTAAAAAAATTTCAGTTCCTTATACCTCCTACTATCAAGTTTTCTGCTTCTCAGAGGCAGCTACTTTGAGCTCATTTGTTAATTTTGTTTGGTGTCCCCAATCCAGAGACTCTTTATTATACCTTCTCTAAAGTATCCACACCTCTAATCTTTGGGATGATAAAGAGCCACTAAGCTGCTTGAAGTCAGGGAGGGAAATCTTTGGGTCTAACTTTCAACCCATCTCTCTGTTCTTTTATTACCTTATTTTCTTACGTATTTCATGCTGTCACCACTGCCCAACCTTTTGGAGGTTTTGTGAGCTAAATCTGCTTACTTCTGACTTTTTCTCATTTCTTTTTAGGTCTGCTTTGTCAGTTATTGCTAGTCATTTGCTTTCCAACTTCCAAAACGTTTACATTCTGTTCATCCTTCTGAGTTTATTATGCCTTGAAAAAAAAAGTGCCTTTACTGTCTTAGTGGGATTTGGAGAGAGAGCAGGAATAAATGCTTGAATAACCTGCCAACTGAACCTCAGTGCTAAATGTTAACAACTTGGAATACATTAAATATGTGTTTATATGTAATAAAATGAATATGTATAACAAATAGTGTTATAATTCTATTAGGACCGAAGTCACAAATATTGGCTGTAGAAAAGTACAGCTTTCTAGTTGCATATCGTAAAAAGATTTACCTTAATGGACTTTATATGAGCCAATAGTATATTGTAGGTAATAGAGAAGGGAAGGAAGAAGAGGGGGAAAGACAGAAAAGAGAGGAGAAGGTAGAGAAGAAAGGCAGCAAGGAACAGTTTGAGGAGACATATTAATAGAAGTTTGAGATGTAAACAAGAGAAATGAATACAGCCAAACCCCTCACTGACCTCAGTATGGATCATTGGATCAGGTAGGATTAAAACTGGAAGTAAGTAGACCAACTAGGACAAGCTGCAGCAATTACTGCAGTGGTTCAGATTGTAATTATTAAGGCAATGGTAGTGGGAATGAAGAGGAGGGAATTTATTCATGAGATGTGATCTGGAGTGTAGTGAAGAGAGTACAAGTATGTAGAAAGAGTACCGGTTTTAAGTCAGATAGACCCAAGTTCAGACCCTGGTTGCAGGGTATTTAGCAGCTCACTTAACCCACTCTGAGCCTTATCTTAAAGATCCCTCATCTTGTAGAGTTATGAGAATTATACAATATCTATAAAGTGCCCACCAGGCCCAGCATAGAGTAGATAGATTATTCAACCATAGCTATAAAGATGATGATGACAACCACAAGATGGCTTTTTCTGGCTTCAGTAACTCAGCCCAGTGCCATCTCTGGGATGCTGTCCTAACATTTCTGGGCAAGTTAATTTCTTCTTGTTTGTACTTGTTATCCTGTCTATAACTCCTGTTATGACACTTTGCACATTGCTTTAATTATGTGTTTACATGTCTATTGCCCAACCAAACTGGGAGATCTTTAGGGCAGGGATTCTGTGCCATTCTGGGCAGGCACTTAAGACCACAGTGCTGCTATGTAGTAAACAGTGATTGTTGAATGATTAATGTTTTGTACAACCTTAAGATTTTAATGATGCTGTGAAATCAGTTCCTCAAAAGTTAGCACTTTTTAAAAGAAAGCTTAATTTGTTACAGCTTCGGCAATTATCCCGTGTGAACCATCCAAATATTGTAAAGCTATATGGAGCCTGTTTGAATCCAGTAAGTTTGACACCTTTTCATTGTCAACAGTATAAGAAATGACATGACAGATGTGTGCAGGTGTGTAGTTTAGCTATTTTGCTGTTACATTATTTGGGGGGAGGGGAGGATTGTACTTTATATATTTGTTTTTAGCCAGTATTATTGAAGGAGTTGTCTAAGGTGTTCTTATCCAGTAGCCTCATCTTATGAGGCTTACGCTATTCTGTGACGACACCTACTCATTAGCACTGGAGAAAGCCCCCAGAGATCTTGTGATTATGTTTTTACATACTTCTCTACTCTTAGACAGTGGGTGCCTAGACTGACAAGGTTTTAGATCATAGATACCTTTTTTCCCCCTGAGTACAGCCAAACCCCTCACTAGTGCCATTTACATAGGGGCCAAAAGAATCTCTTTTAATGCATTTATAAAATCAAAGGTTGAACTAAGTTTTTTTTTCAAGTCTTCTGAGATAGCTATAGCCCTGTGGTTAATTATTCTGGCATGTTTCCTTTAGGTGTGCCTTGTGATGGAATATGCTGAAGGGGGCTCTTTATATAATGGTGAGTGTCATTAGACCTATCTGTATCTAGTAGAATTGAAAAGCTTTTAACAGAAACTGCAAGGTTAATGTTTTTCACATTTACCTTCACAGTTCCCAAAGGAGATAATTTTAAAAAGAAATCTGCTAAAGATTAAAAATAAAAAGATAAGACACTACAACATTAGTATGTAAAATTTAGAAATCGAGGTATATCTACCTTTTAAATTGATGGTCCTTTTCATATTAGAAGCATTTAAGTAAAGTAAAATTTGCTTTTAAATAGATTTTAAAATATCTTCTCACTTTTTTTTTTTTTGCCTCTCAACTTTGAGCCTTCCTATTTTAGAACTCTTTAACTATACTTCCTTTTCAATCTGCTTTATTTTGCCTTCTTTACAAGAAATAAAACTGTGAAAACTCACTTCGTAAAACATTTTAATTATAACAATGAGAGAAAACTGTATTATTAACTAGTTACCTTTATAGAACAGAACTCACTCTAAGAAACACCAACCATATATGTAAAGGTATCGTCCCTTGTTGAACCATTTATATAAAGTAAATTGCATTTTATTTTTCAAATTAACATTATTTTATATAAATTTTTACTTATATTTACTGCCTATGCATTCATTATTCTTAATAGGTATACTCCATTGTTTTATTTGGTTAAACTATTTCTAGTCATTAACTATTATAGAAAGCGTAATTGTAAACATTTTATTAATACACATTTTGTCTCCTTCTGTACTACTAATCTATCTCTCTTATAATAGTGTGCATCATTTTGCTTATAATTTATATAATTGTGTGAGATACTTCTATCAATATGAAAAAGTATGGTAATATATATTAATTTGACTTCAATTTATGTATAATTTAATGGAAGTGCTATAAAATGTTAGGTGCTTATGTGGTAGTTATCCATTTGAAATTATTAGATGTTTCCATCTTTTTATTTAGAAAATAATTAAAAACAGGACTGCTAGGAGCCTGTATGAAAAAGTACCCAGTCATGTGTTCTGATAGTGCTTGCATTCATTTTGTATCTTTTGTTATATGCAATAAAGTTCTTTTTAGTTTGTGCCTTTCTTTTGCAGTGCTGCATGGTGCTGAACCATTGCCATATTACACTGCTGCCCATGCCATGAGTTGGTGTTTACAGTGTTCCCAAGGAGTGGCTTACCTTCACAGCATGCAGCCCAAAGCTCTAATTCACAGGGACCTGAAACCACCAAAGTAAGTGTCTCTCTGCCTCTATCTCTCTCCTCCTCCCTCTCCCTCTCCCCACTCCCTAATTCAAGCTATAGGTTGCACATGAGCTTCTCTTCTTTCTTCCCTTTTGGCTGGCTTAAGAGTGTTTATTTTTACTCAGCATCAGTTAGTAATTTATCTAAGCTTGCATTTTAAAATTTATTTTTATTGATTTCAGAGAGGAAGGGAGAGGGAAAGAGAGAGATAGAAACATCAGTGATGAGAGAGAATCATTGACTGGCTGCCTCCTCTACACCCCCTACTGGGGATTGAGCCCGAAACTCTGGCATGTGCTCTGACCAGGAATTAAACCATGACCTTCTGATTCATAGGTTGATACTTACCATTGAGCCACACTGGTCAGGCTAAGCTTACATTTTAGAATGTTGTCTTTAGTGGCATTTTTATTTTAAATTTTATTTTTAATAACTCCTACCTTATATTAGCAAACTTAGAATCTTTTAGCCTATCTTATTTGTGCCTGCAGTATATATTGTTGCCTCTAGACAGTTTCATGGGAGCAGAGACAAGTCTATCTTGGTCCCTTGTGTATCCCTAACAGCTAGCACAATGTCCACATATAGTAGATATTCTAGGAAAATTTACAGAGTGGTTATTATTTACCCTTTCATAGGAAGGCAAAAGGGCAATTCTGGTATCTGGGTAGAATTTGAAAATATTCTGGATTTCTCCATATTGAGGATTCTGGGACTTTGAAAGAACTTCAAAATTCCCTAAGTAGCCCTGGCCAGTGTTGCTCAGTGGTTGGAGTGTCAGCTAAAACACAGAAGGGTTGTGGGTTCGATTTCCAGTCAAGGGCGCGTACCTGGGTTGCAGGTTCCATCCCCAGCCCCTGTCAGGGAGTGTGCGGGTGGCAACCAATCGATGTGTCTCTCACATCAATGTGTTTCTGCCCCACCTCCCCAATTAAAAATTAATGGAAAAAAACACCCTTGGATGAGGATTAATAACAAAACAAAAAAATCCCTAAATAAGTACTTTAAAAGGCTAAAACTTTTTGTGACAGAGAGAGTCCTCACATGTCTTTCCCTCTCCCCCCATCTCATTAGTGTACTGTATTTCTATTCCGAGGCTTAAAGTGATTTCTCTATGCCCAGGTCCCTGGTCAAATAATGTTTAAACCCCAGATTCATGACACTTTTATTTTTTTAACTTGCCTTCTGAGACTGTTGGCTGTTGTCTCAGCTACCTATTTTGGCTAAGTGAAGAAGAAATCGCTTAGCCACTTAGCTTTTTTCTTTTTTTGCTGGTTATAAAAATTGAGTCCTCCATCCCCCCTGTATGGAGTTGAATAGCAAAGCAAAATCAGGGAAATGATAGCTCTTTTCCAGCAACAAATTGACGATTCAGAGGATATAGACAAGCATCAGGCACAAAGTATCCTTTTCCTGGAAGAGCCAGAAACATCAGATGCAACTCCCTAAAGTATTCCTTTCCTTCTGTATTAGAGCATGTTTTGGCTTTGGAATAACTGCCTAGTTATTAAATAACATACATGAAAATATCTCACAAAAGGAAGGAATTCATTTCAGTTTTTAATGTTTTATATTTCATAATTACACAGCTTAAATGACTACCTTCATTCTCTATCTACCCATATACCATAAATCTGTAAATTTTAGGATTTAAATTTTATTTTGGCCCAGAGAAAATTATAGTCAGGAAAGATTATGGAGATAGAGATGGAGATATCAAAATGTGGTTCTAGCAATTTTCCTAAGAGGTCAATTAATTTTTCCTGATATTCCTCTGAACTCTTAAGTTGTCATGGTGACCAGGTAACATTTCACAGAAGTTGAATGGTGACATTTTGCTTAACCCTATTTCCACCGATGTCTCTTGTAGAATCAAACATTAATCTTGCAACCTATGATTTTTTTTTTTAACAGTTTGCTGCTGGTCGCAGGGGGGACAGTTTTAAAAATCTGTGATTTTGGTACAGCCTGTGATATTCAGACACACATGACCAATAACAAGGGGAGTGCTGCCTGGATGGCACCTGAAGTCTTTGAAGGTAAAATGACAAGCATGATGTGATTAGTAATCTTATTACCAATATGTTCATGATCTTCCCCATTGTTTTATTTTGGTATGGTATGCAATTATAAGGTATATACTAAAGTCTAAGGAGGTATTAAGTAAACATAGACTTAGATTTTAAATCTCATAGCAAGATTTAAGTTGTCTAGCAAGTTCAAGCATATGTGCAGTTGATCCTCATTCTCAGATTCCCTACTTGTAAAATTACCTGTGTCTAACCTTCAAATCAGTACTCATGGTGAAGCAGGGAAAATTTTTGAGTTCCCCAAAACACATGATCCCACCTAAGGTCAAACAAAAAATGGCCTCAAGAATAGTATTGAATCGTTTTCTAGTGTTCTTAAGTATAAGAAGCTTCTCCTGTGTCTTGCAGAGAAAATACATGTACTAGCTAATCTTCATTCAGGCATGAGTTATAGTGCTGTTGGTGATGAGTTCAATATTAATGAATCAACAAACATATTCAATAAAGTGTCTTAAACAGAAACACACATGTTATGTATTGGTCAGTTGACAAATCTGTTATGAAGAGGCTCACAGGAAACTACCCCTGTATTTCCACTAGGAGCAAATGATTCAGTGTTCACTAATTCAATGTTCACAGCAACTTTATAGAACATAAATACCAGGAATAATGGGAATTAACTGTGCTTTTGTATTGGTTTCCTAAGAATTAAAAATTGATCATCTAAATGAGCATGCCTTAGGAAGAATGCAAGTAATTGGGCAAAAATACAGTAGTAAGAGTAACAAGGATAAGCTTATGTTTACTTTCTTTTACATCTCTATATTTCACTCAAGTTCTAAAAGAGTGATCCATAAATTTTATGCTAGGTTTCTCTATAAAAACATCAAGTTGTTTAAATATGAAAAGTTTAACTGAATATGTATGATTTGTATGTTAGGACACAAGAATGCCCATAAAATTCAAATATGTTCAGTAATCAGATTCTGATTAAGGTTTATTCTTTTATTTTTTATGAATTTGAAGGCTTTTTTTTTTTTGGTTTTCGTTTTTAGCCACCCGCCTGAGAGAAAGAAATTTGCTATGCAACTGGTCATTTGAGTGGAACCATTTTGCCATAAAATTCAATTTAAAAGTTAGTGGACAAGCGAGTATTAAATTATACAGAGTTAAACAATGCCTCATAATAATAATGTTTTCAAGTTCAAATACAGAGTGCATATAATTTAGCATTGTTTAAAAATCATGTATTTAATATACCTTTCTGTGAGTTAAAATAACAGCATTCCTATAGTATGGAGACCAAAAATATTTGTTTACACACACAAAAAAAAGAGAAATAAAAGTTATTGTTAATTGTTTAGAGCAGCAAAGCTCAGACTATTAGGCCTTGCAGATTTTTTTACTTCCGAAAGGTGTCAACACATTTAGCCCAAATTAGATTCTAACATCATTGTAATGCTTACAGTGCACTGCTAAATGCATGTGTAGTACATATGGTACGCTAAGTACATGAAGAGCTGCTATTATAATTGTTCATTCTTATAGTGGGTTGTTTGAGGTTTGAGTTTTTGTTGGGGGGTTGGCTGTTTATTGTAATGATTCACCCACCAACTTATAAATCCTTTAAATTTTGCTGCATAATCTGCCAACTGTAAATTTGTTATTCATAATATTCACTGTTTACAACTTATTTTTAAGTTTTCAAATTAAGAATTCTATCTTACCATATATTGAAAAGAAAATCTTAACACTAAATTAGATATTTCTTCTGCTTCAGTAATAGGATAGTGCTTTTCAGCAAGAGAATGGGAGAAGAAAATTTAAGATTAAAAAAATATAGAAAGTAATGTACAAGTGTTTCATTCTCTGCCCCAAATGAAAAGGTACAACATGACTAACTTTCTAAAGTAGATTTTCTAGTTTATTATTAACACTTAATTCATTAGAAAGGTATTTTTTGCAAAGATTTAAGGAACTTCAGAAAGAGTAATTTCTCAGCTCTGCATGTGGGCTCCTCTTGTTTGTACACATTCTTAAAATTTATGAAAACAGTTGTTTCTTTAAATCACGAGGAAAAAAGTATTGAAATTGTACTACATTTTTTTGTAGGTAGCAATTACAGTGAAAAATGTGACGTCTTCAGCTGGGGTATTATCCTTTGGGAAGTGATAACGCGTCGGAAACCCTTTGATGAGATTGGTGGCCCAGCTTTCCGTATCATGTGGGCTGTTCATAACGGTTTGTGAAACAACATTTTAAAAAATATATTTGAATATTCCCTATATGAGAAATTGTTTCTCCCCCAAAGAAGACCATTTATCTTTAACATCTTTGGTACCAGAATACATTTCTGCCATCAGTATCCCACCATCCCCACAACCCAAAATCAGGCAGGGCAGGGCTTAGAGTGGTCCTGACCTTTGCACAAGGCTGAGGGGTTCTGCTGGTTGTGCTGATTTGAGCAAGGTTATCAGTAGTCAGCGGGAACCAACTAACTACTTAGGGGATAGAGAAGCATCGGCCTGGACTCTGTGGAGGAAATAAATTTAAAAATTAATAAGTATATAAAATCTCTCACATCGTTAAGATCATTGGGGAGTTAGCTTTTTCTCCTGAGGAAGCACAAGGATCTCACTGGAGAGATTAAAGCAAAGAATAATAATAAGAGTTGTTATTTAAGCTATGCAGAAAGGCAAAACACAAAGTGTTCAATATATTTTTTCTTTATATCTTACTCATCCTTATGAGGCGAATACTATGATTGCCTCATTTTACTTTTAAAATTACTTTTCCTAATTTTACAGATTAGGAAACTGAGACCTAGAGAGGTTCAGTATCTTGCCCAAGGTCACACACAAGATTAATAGCTGGTGCCCCAGCCGGGTGGCCCAGTTGGTTGGAGCATCATCCCATACCAAAAAGGTTGTGGGTTTGATTCCTAGTTTGATTCCAGAGCACATGCCTGGGTTTTGGATTTGATCCCTGGTAGGGACAAATACAGGAGGAAACTGATCAATGTTTCTCTCTCTCCCTCTCTTTTCTCCTTCAAATCAATAAACATATCCTTGGGTGAGGATTTAAAGAAAGATTATAACTGGTATTTATATATTCTGGGATTCAGTCTATATCTTTCTGACTTCAGTCTTCACGTTTTTAAGTTATGTTGATTTATGGATTCAATGTCCTTACATCCCTTCTATTCATTTTATATTTCTAATTAGAATGTTTTTAACGACCCATGATTTTAGAATTCATCTTCTTCATTAATCAAGTTACTTCACATTTGCTTTGGGAAAATAAACTCTTCATGAAGGAAAATTGCTTAACCTTCCTAACTTTTAACATCACTGTCTGTTATTTAATTTCTGTCACTTGATTATAATCATTCTGATTACTGGCATTTTAATACACTATTTCACAAGTGATGCACAGATGTCTGCCTAACTATTTAGGTCATTTGCAGACTTATCAAACAGTACTATCATCTGAGTAATCTTAACACTTTACCAGTTTCCTGTACTACCTATCATTTTGCTTCCTGTGATGTCATTGTAGAGAATACCAGAGCATTGACCAAGACTTTTTTTTCCCCTCTCTGTCAGTTGTCAGTAAATAATTGAATGTCAGTGAAGTAAGGGATAAAAGAACTAATTTATTAATTGGTAAAATTACAAAGGTTTCATTGTATTTGAGGCCTTCTTTAAGTTGGAGACCTTACTTATAATATTACAGTTTGGTAATTACACAGAAATTGTCTGTTTTCAGCTTATGAAATGATTGATTCACAGCAGCCAAAAGGACTCCCTCCCACAAAGGAGTCATTTGGAGATAAGTTTTTAGGAATGGAAGATGATTTTTCAAACACTTTTGAAATTTTTGCAGTGAATCTGAAAATATAGTTCAAGTAAGATTACCCCAAGCTACCATTTCATTTTTCTTAAACACAAATTAAGCCATTATTATTTGTTAAAGAATATTTGTAACAAGTGAAATATTATTCTCAGGCTTACTATTACCATATTGAATATAAACTTTTTCATTGAACTTTTTAAAAGGTGTAGCTTCTCCCCTTTATGAAAATACAGTGTTAACCTAAAAGACAAATAAAATTTTAAAAAACCCTACTTTTATTACTCCAAAAAAATCTTAAATTACAGATCTATAAAATAAATACTGTTTTAGAAATACATATAAAAAGCTGACAATATTCTTTGGGTAAATAATTCTTTCCCCCTCCTTTAATTTTTATTCATAGGTACTCGACCACCACTGATCAAAAATTTACCTAAGCCCATTGAGAGCCTGATGACTCGCTGTTGGTCTAAAGATCCTTCTCTACGCCCTTCAATGGAGGAGATTGTGAAAATAATGACTCACTTGATGCGGGTATAATCCTTCTTTTGAGGGGCTTTGGGTTTAGGGGAATGTGATGTGTACTCAGTTTCAATGGAGTTTTAAAGTAAAAGAACATTATTGCTAATTTCTGCTTTATATTTTTCTGTATTTTCCAAGTTACAAAAGACATTTATTACTCAATAATCAGAGGAAGAAATGCTATTGGGCGGCGGGGGGCGAGGGGGAGGATTTAGTTCTTTAAAATGAAAAGGGGCTAGACTAGGTTTTGGGACTTGCTTTTTCCTCCTGCTTAACTTAGTGGGTAAATGTGTTTGTTTCTGGGCCTGTTGCCTCATCTGCAATTAGGTGGTCTCTAAGGCCTTTACAGGACCTAGGTATTTTATGACTCTTAACACTTGCTAAACTAAATTTTTAATTTTCTTTATCAAGCAGTCACTTATGCAGGGCAATAGAGAAATTGCATTTGTAGACACAAGTGATTTTTTACCTTTTGTTTTTTCGTTGAATATTTTCTGCCTTTCATTTGCCATTAAAAAGTTAAATTATTTTCTAGAATTTATAGAATTTTTAAATTTAGAACAACCTTTTTAAATGATTATCAAAATTTCCTAGACTATAAATCAGATGCTTTTAGAATTATTTGAATAATTTTAGGACTCTAAATTTTAGGACTCTAAAATCTATCAAGTGGTACCTTGACTTTAAAAGTTAACATACTATAAAAGTACCTGAATTTCAAAACAATTTGCTCAGTAGAAGAATCTTCAAATATCCTTAACTATAGCTAAGTGATTTCCTAAATGGCCAAAGATTTAGTTTGTTCATTCTGTTGAAAATAATTTAGACAAATCAGCTTGAACTAATCTGATTAAAACTAACTATCATATTTGGGTATCAGCTACATACATATATAGAATTCTGGGCCCTAAAGATATTTTCATAAGAAAACAACTTAGTCTCTAGAGTCACATACCTTAAAACATTGGGATATATAAATTGGTCAAATTGTAATTGTGCTTAATATGTTTTGTTTAATTTGAAAAGAAAATTTTTTTCTCTTAAATTCTAATTTTTTTGTGCACTAAATGTTTCTAATATGTCCAGGTCATAGAGAGATATGCATAATCTTTTCCTTTTGTTTAAAATATTAGTTCTAACAATCATTCTGTGGCACACCAATCTCAGTTATCAGACTAACAATCATTTCAACAATTTGGAAGTTTACATCACTACTTTGAGAACATAAATATGTTTTAGATAACTGTGAGGAATGATACTATTGTATGTCATATGATCCCTTAGAGAATATTTGCTGTTTTCTTCAAGATTCTGGTCTCTGCATTCTTTAATACACTAGAGGCCCGGTACACGAATTCCTACACCAGTGGGGTCCCTTGGCCTGGCCTGCGGGATAAGGCTGAAACTGGCTCTCCGACATTCCCCGAGGGGTCCTGGGTTGCGAGAGGGTGCAGGCTAGGCCGAGGGACCCCACCGATGCACGATCGGGGCTGGGGAGGGACGCGGGTGGTTAGCCAGCCTGGGAGGGACCATGAGAGGGCTCTAGGGTGTGTTCGGCTTATCTCGCTCAGTCCCAAACAGCCAGACCCCAGCAGCAAGCTCTCCTACCCGTCGAAGAGTCTTCCACCTGGTGGTCAGTGCATGTCATAGGAGCGATTGAGTGACCTTAGCATATCATTAGCATATTATGCTTTGATTGGTTGAACGGCCGACCGGACACTTAGCATATTAGGCTTTTATTATATAGGATGGCATTGATCACAATTGAAATTCAGAAAAGGAGCATGTTATTGTCATCTTTATAAATATCAAAAACTTAGATATCTACAAATTCACTATGTGCCTTAAGGAAAATAAAGCAGCATCTTTGCTGCATTCAAGTCCCATGACAGCAAAATAATTCAGATGTACTTTTCAAGTTAATTGTATAGGATTTCAGTTGTATGAAAGGAATTTTAAGTTGGATTTGCTTTTTATCTGTAGTACTTTCCAGGAGCAGATGAGCCCCTGCAGTATCCCTGTCAGTACTCGGATGAGGGACAGAGCAACTCAGCCACCAGTACAGGTAAGCAGAGAGATCAGAAGAATAATCATCTAAATTTTTTTTGTGTCTTTCCCATAAAATTATAATTCCCATTTTCAGTTTAATTTCTTCATTTCATAAGACTGATTACATTTTGAGTTTCCAGGTGCACCATTCTTCATGAAGGTCCAAGATTAAAGAGTTACTAAAGTTGTGCTTCCATGTCTTGGAATTCTTGCATAGTTATATATAAAGCGATTGGATATCATATTACTGTGAATGCTATTCTTTCTTTGAAAGATAGTTTATATATAGATACTGCTAGATCAAATACTATTAGAAATTATTGTAAATATATGTAACAACATAGTTCTTCATTATGCTCACCTTATTTTTTTTGCTCTTTATAGAAGAGTTTACAGAGACTATTCTACAATTTTAGTTCAGAGTTCCTCGGTTTTCTAAATATGAAGAAGTGGGATTGATTCATAGATTATGGTCATCAAAAAAGATAGTAGAGCTCTGGCTGGTGTGGCTCATTTGGTTGAGCATCAACCCATGTACAAGAGGTCACTGGTTCTATCCCAGGTTGCGGACTCAACCCCCAGTAGGTGGCATTCAGGAGGCAGCAGATCAATGTTTCTCTCTCATCGATGTTTCTATCTCTCCCTTGCTCTCTCTCTCTCTCAAATAAATAAGAAATTTTTTTAAAAAAAGATAGAAATAATAATCTAACTTAGAAAAATTGTACTAAATATATATTTGGGAATACATCATGACATTTTATTATTAAAATTAAAAGGTATATGTATGTATATACTCAAAATTTTATTTTCATTGACAAATATTTTCACTGACCTATATCTCCCACCTCAAAAATAATTATATTTATTTTAAGCTGGTTACTGTTTGGCTAGTTATTTCCAAATTCCAGTTTTACTGAATATTTTAGTTGTGCTAAATTTTAAAGTGAACTCTAAAATTCTGTTTTGTTTTGTATTTTGCTTCTGCTTTCAAACCCTCTCCCTGTTTTTATACTTGACTTTTAACCCTTTGATGTTTTCACTGATCCTCAGTCCTCCTCTAAGTTCTTCCTTTTTTCCTCCATTTAATTCCAAGCAGCTATTATAATTCCATTGGGAATAATTCTCAGCCTTCTAGCCCTTTACTCAAGCTTGCTTGGCTAAACCACAGGCCTGGTTAAATCTGACTCTCAGCTTACTCCACATATCAGTGCAGCTGAATGTGGCTGGAGATGACACACATTTACTATCCTCAAATCTCTATTTAATGCTCCTGGACAGTTGTACTTTATTTTAGTACATCTCGCCTCTCCTAGATGATTTAATTTTATATTTTAGCCTCTCTCCTCAAACTTTAAACTCTCCTCACTCTCAGCTGACCTTGTTTACTATTTCTCTGAAAAAATGGGAGTAATCAGTAGATGGTTTCCACAAGCTCCTTCACTATATCTGCCCATCTACTCTGCATTTTCTTCCGTTACTATGGCTGAACTGCCCCTGCTTCTAGCCAAAGGCAAGCCTGTGAACTTGTGTATTAAATCCCATTCCAGCAATCCTTCCCTCTGTCTCTGGCGTCATCAGTGTTAGCCTTTCTACTGGTATCATTCCCAGAGCATATACAGTCTATATTTGATTTTCTAGCTTCTCTTCCCATTCTCTTGTGTCCTCTCCTCTTCAAGCTTTTATTATACCAGTACTTCAGAATTGTTCTTCTCACGTTGTCACCAGTTATCTCCAGATTATTATATATAAATGAATAATTTTAAGTTCTCATCTTTTTTGACTATCAGTAGCATTTGATAAAATTCATTACACTCCTTCTTACAGGATTTTCTTCAGTTGGTCTTCAGGATCCCATACTAGCCTAGATTGTCTTATATCTCTGGCCACTATTCTGATGGTTTCCTATGCTGATTATTTCTTATCTTCCCAGGCTATATATGTTAGAGTGCCCAGGGCTCATTAATTTAGACTCTCTGCTTATCTGTCTACACTCATTTCCTTGGTAATCTCATTTAATATCATAGCTTTATGTACTGTCTATTTACCGATGTTTTGCTCCATCCCAGACCTGAACTCTACACTCATCCAACTACTTGCATGATATCTAATAGGAATTCAAACATCATTTTTCACACTAAGCTCCTGGTACTCCCTTCAAACTCACTCCTACCTTGATCTTCCCTATCTTGATTAATAGGCACTTCATTCTATTAGTTCAGGCTAACAACTTTAAAGCATCTTTGACTATGAGAAGACTATTTAAGTATTTTGGTTCCCTTTTTGTGCTATTCTTAAATTTCACTTAAAAGTTTTTTGGGGGGCTATCTTCATTAGCTTAGAAAGTCTTATTTTCTATTTATGTCTTGCTAGTTTAGAAAAGAATTTACATTACATGTTGATGAAGCATTTGTATTTATTATTCATAAATGTTTCTGCTTTCCTAGGCTCATTCATGGACATTGCTTCTACAAATACCAGTAATAAAAGTGACACTAATATGGAGCAAGTTCCTTCCACAAATGATACTATTAAACGCTTAGAATCAAAATTATTGAAAAATCAGGCAAAGCAACAGGTTTGTTTTGTTATTAAAGTAAAATCATATGGTAACCTTGGTAGTCATAATGTTATACCAACTGAAATGATTTGCCATCTTTCATTATACAAATTCTGAATCTTGTTTCTGAAACAGATAAGCTTAAGAGTAGAGACATATGAGAAACTCCTATTACCAAATTGTTTTCCCTTCTGATGATTGCTGCCTTTGCCAACTGTGCAGCTCGCTCTCTATGGTGATTCCTAACTTTAATGGTTAATGTTTAAAAATGTCAAATGGCTATTTCTTGGTTGTACCATCCAGTTAAAGTTGTCCTAAATCTATCATTTCATGTTGTTCAGATATATTACATTTTTGCTATTTAAGGTGTGATTTTATTCATCTTGCCTGAGGCATTTAGGTTAACTAATAATTGGGGCATTTAACTCCAGTGACCACCCTTCTCTGAAGGCCAGTATTACAGCTTGCTCTCCCTTAACCCCGTAGCTCCCTTTCCCTGAAAACTTCCCTTTTCTTTCAGAAACAGAACTCATAAGAATCCCAGTTGGTATTTTTCCTCCTTCTAGGCTGTCTAGGATTTTAAATCCAAAGAGTTTCAAGTAATTCACATTGACCTGTAATTTTAACAGAGTGAATCTGGCCGTTTAAGCTTGGGAGCTTCCCGTGGGAACAGCGTAGAGAGCTTGCCCCCAACCTCCGAGGGCAAGAGGATGAGTGCTGACATGTCTGAAATAGAAGCCAGGATTGCTGCAACTACAGGTAAAAAGGAAATAGAAGTGTGAAGAGGAGTGAAAATGATAGTTTCAGTTGTTTCAGTAGTGGGATTATCAGGGATTTTTGTGTCTTAAAAATTTTTGAAGCAGGAAGTAGGCTTACAGTATACTTTCTAACTTTTAGCAATAATTTACACATTTCTCTCAAATTGCAAATAAGGAAGATGATAGGGCTTATAAAATTATTTGGACCATACAGTATACGTTACTAATTACAGATTTTATCAAATGTTATTCTTTCAATGTAAACATGAGCAGAAAATAAATCTAAATGCGAAATTGAAATTTTACCAAAACCTTGTTTTGCAAGTTTTTTAATATTTTAATTTTTTAAGAGAGAGAGAAACATTGATGTGAGAGAGATACATTGGTTGTCTCCCATATGCACCCCGACAGGAGATCGAACCCACAACCCAGGAAAGTTTCCTTACTAGGAATCTATCCAGCGACCTTCTTGTGCATGGGAGAACACTCCAACTGAGTCACAACGGCCAGGGCTGGAAGATTGAGTGATTCTACTAGAATTTTGTGCTAAATTCAAATAATAGCAAATATCTTGTTTTGAAATTAGCAAAAAAATGTACTCCAGATTCATATATAATTTGGTTGTGGTTAATGCTTTTAATTGTAAAATAAAAGATTATGTTAATTATATTTGATCTTGAAAACACTAACTTTTCCATTTTATCAGTTCTTAAAATTATTAATTATGGAAGGACTGGTCACACACAAAAATTTTATGTGTTGTTACCTGAGTAAACATCTAACCTTCTTTTCTAGCTAGGCTTCATTTTAGTAATGGTGGTTTAATTTGCCTTCTTTGTGATTCCTCCAGAGGTGGAGGGAAGCTCATTATACAAGTAAATACATTTCTTTTGTGAAAAATGTGGAAATATAAAAAAAATAATAATCTTTCATAGTGTCCCATAGTTATATATGTATGTACATGTATATTAGCATATATATATTTTAAAAATTAGCTAACCAGGTTTTTGTTTTGTTTTTTTACATTTTTTGTCATTCATTTGTTTTTTTCCTAAATTAAATATTCTCATTTTGTGTGGAACTCTTTTCAGATAGAAGTTGTCCAGAGGACAGTCATACTATACTTGACTTCAACTAATCATGATCAGTGATTTTATTAATCAGCGTTAGAATCAGGTCGATATAACAGAATGTCCAAAATAACAGTGTCTAACAATTAAACTCTTATTGTTCACACTTAAACAAATCTGGAGGTAGGCTCCATGATCATTAGGCGACTAGATTCCTTCTGTCCCTTTGTGCCATAGACCCTATTGTGTGGTTTCCATCCTCATAGATACTTGGGTGCTCCAGATTGTTGTTACAGCTCCAATCATCACATCCACACAATCCAGACAGCAGGAAGGAAAAATTAGGAGAAGGCCAAAGGGCACATATCCAAGCTCTTCATGGAGCTTTTCCAGAGTAAAGTCAGGGCTCTGTTGATAAGAAAAAGGAGAAAATAATGATTGGGAGGGCACCAGCAGTCTCTGCCATACAGATGGGTCTTCAGAAACGATCAAGTTGATTGGAGGTCAATAGCCACTGGTAAGCTCTTCTGGTCTCTATGAGTCACAAGTGTTTCTGTGGAGGAATTGTGTCTCACTATAGTATTAGATGAATAGGGATATGCCCTCACACTTTGGGGAATCTTTTCCATTTCAGTGATATCATTCAAAATAGACCTGCCAAATAGTGATTTCTTCCTTAAAACAGGAAATAGTGCTATAATAATTTTATATCTGCCGGTGTCAATATTCTAGTCAGGTACTGGTTTATAATCTTTACAGAAATGATATTTCACTAGGTTAAAGATAACCATATGCATTTAAATTACCCTATCCTTTTTCTGCCTAAATGTAGAACAGGTGCTATTGAACAGTCACTGAATTCTACACAGTTCTGATGTTTTTAGTAAATTACCTTACTTTGAAAGGTTAATTTTCTCTAGCTTTTCAACACTATTCATGTTTAGCAGGAATGCACCCTAAACTTTGGAAACTACAATAAATAACTCAGTCTACTAGAAGTATACACTGAGTGACCAGATTATTATGATCTCTGAACGCATAATAATCTAGTCACTATATATATATATATTAGATGCCTGGTGCATGAATTCGTGCATGGGTGGGGTCCGGCCAGCCTGGCCAGGGGGAGGGGACATGGACGGTTGGCCGGTCTGCCTGCTGGTCGAACTCCTGGTCAAGGGGACAATTTGCATATTAGCCTTTTATTATATAGGGTATACACTGAGTGGCCAGATTATTATGCGTTCAGAGATCATAATAATCTGGCCACTCAGTGTATATAAATATTTATAATTATAAAAACATATACATTTTATACTTTGATGCAATAATTATCATTTAACCAAAGAATTCTACTTTATAGCACACTTCAAAAAACACCTAACTTGAACATATATCCCTGTATTTTTATATTAAAACAAATATGGTAGCTTATTTCTTTTAACTCCTCCCTTCCTCCCCACTTTCATCCTAGCCCCTCCATGGTATATGAGTGGTTTCACTTAGGTAGATTATTTCTATGAACATATTTGTATTTAGCTTCCTCATTACCTTGCAGCTTTGTTTGTCTCTGTCCTTTTTTTTTTTTTTTTTTTTGCTTTTCTGTTTTTTTCTTCTGCTAATTAAAGCCAGTGTGTGAAACATCTTGTATTGGTAGTTGTTTGCTCCTTAATCACGCCTTTTCTGAGCATGGATGAAAAGTCAGATAGTTCTGCATGCCTTTCTGCACGGAGTGTTATTAACATAACTATTTGAAAACTATTTTGTTTTTGTAATTTATTGTTTTCTGTGTTACTTTTGTGGTTGTTTGCATGTATACTGTGTATATGTGTTTTTGCAGCCTGTTCCAAGCCTAAACGGGGCCATCGTAAAACTGCTTCATTTGGCAACATTCTGGATGTCCCTGAGATCGTCATATCAGGTATCATAGGCCACCTGAGTTGGTCTAATAACTGTGGAACCGGAATAATGATCCCTGGTACTTACAAAATGCTTCTTGCTCCAATTTTTGTAGGACATGAAAATAGATACCTTGCATGCAATAATTAGGGAGACAGATTGAAAATGTATACATTTATCTACACTGAAGTGGGCTTGACAGGATACCTCAGATATCCAAAAATGAGGATAAAATAGAAGGCAAAGTAAATCTTTTCACAGAAGGGAGAATGCCTGCCCAGATTTTACCAACTTCCTCTCAGCTTTTAGGTGAGTAGATAAACTGAACCCAGACCTTTTTTGCATCCAGCAGAAAGAGGAAACAACTATTTAAAAAATATTTGTTGTCCTTGGCTCCTTTCTTTCTTAGTTACTATTTTAGGGGTGTCCGCTAGGCTTTCTATCCCAGCCTCTTTCTGTTGGTAGCAAGTGAAATATGAAGTTGAGAAAAGAGGACTGCTAAATACCATTTTGCCTTAACTTAGAAAACAGAAAGTAAAATTAAATGAGATTTGCTGTTTCGCATGGTATCTTGCCAAAGAATCATGTTCAATTCTGATTCTTGTGCATTATCAGGAGAATCTTTCCACATATTACTTTTTATATCTAACTCACACATGGTACTTCAAGTTGGTAAATTGCTTTTATTTCTTAGGATGATGATCTTATAGATGAATCTAAATCACCATTTTTGATAGAAGCTTTAATGGCATGTGTGACCTTCAATATTGGTTAATACATGTTATCCAAATTATCATTTCTTTATCCCTCTGCTTTAGGTTTTCCTTTACCTCCCACCCCCAAATTTTGATAAGAAAATTACAATTTTCCTCCCACACATTCATGGGTGTTCTTTGGGTGAATTCTCTAGCACTCTGGTACTTTGCCTATGATTATGCTTTTAGCATACTATTTAATACCTAGTGTTTTTTTTCTCCTCTAGAAAACTGAAAACTGAGGATAGAGACAGTGTCTTTGTTATTTAGTTTTGATTGTATCAGAACTGTCTGGTCAATGTCTTTTACATAGTGTTTAATAAATTGTGCCTGTTTAACAAATTATAATTGAGGTTCAGTGGCCAGGAATTAGCATACATATAAATTATAAATATGTATAAAATATAAATTATACAATTCCTAGGGTCCATTTTGTGTATACAAAACCATTTCTTTTAGAGGAATTACTTTTCATTCTGTTTATCAAAGTAGTTTGTTTTACATCATTACTATTGCTGTTCAGAGAATAGAGTTAACCTATTTCTTACATTGTAATTTTATTTATTGAGTCATGGGTTGTTTTCAAAATTAACAAGTACTTGAGATCATTTTATTTCATGGTAAAAGGTACTATATGTTTAAGGGAATAATATTCTAACTAAAGTGGCAACATTTTACATACATATTGCTGAGCTGTGATTATATTAAATGTTTGAGGGAATCAGGAAAATTTAGGCAAATGGTAGTACAATTTTAATCCAGGTCTTAGGGGTAAACACATACACATACACACATACACACACACACAGTGGGCAATACAGCCAGTACTATACAAGATGAGAGAGAGAATAGGAGAAAATAATAGTCTCAGTGGTTCTCAATCAGGGTGAATTTGCCCCCCCTCTCCTCCGCCCAGGGCACATTTGGCAATGTCTAGAAACATTTTTGGTTGTCGCAGTTGGCAGGTGCTGCTGACATATAGTAGGCAGAAGCTAGGGAATCCTGCTAAACATCAACACTATACCGGACAGCCTACCACAGCCAAGAATTGTCCAGCCTAAAATGTCAATAGTGCCAGTGCTAAGAAACCCTGGTTAGAGAGGCATCTTGCTCCTCTTTTCTACTTTTTGTTCTTTTATATTACCATGTGTAACATAGGTATGCACATATCAAGGAACCATTAAAAATGTAAAATAAGTGAGTTTCTAAATTAGTATTTAGTTGCAAAAAAATTCAGAATCAATCTAAATTTACTAAGAACACACCCAGTAATTTCCATTTTTAATTATAGGCATTTGATTTTTTCTTACATTCATATTTCTAAATTACGACCTAAAACTTAATATTGGAGCAACAAGTATTTGTTGATTGTAATCCTTTTCTGCTTTGTCTGAACTATTTGCCAGATGGTTTCTGCTATGGTTATGCTAATTAAATACATTGCTTAATATTGCTTGCTTTGACTCATGCTGTAGCTTAAAGATTTTTCATTTTATGGCATTTGTGAACTGTCAGCTCTTCTTTACCCTATTTCCTTAAAAGTTTTTACTTCCCTTTTCTCTTACCTCCACCTAGATTTGAGTTTGTTTTTGTTGTTATTGCAATGGTGATGTAATGATTTTTAGACACGTGCTGGGTGGTTCCCTAGGTTCACAAATGTTGCTTATCTGAAAAGAGAATTCCAGACACTTTTACAAGCCTATCTCATGTAAGCTAATTTTAGAATGATTGTGTTGAATGAAATGTGCCTAAAATTGCTTATTAGTCATGGTAGTGGGGATCTTTTCTGTCTTTCAAAAACAGGAATAGTTAAAAGTTTTCATAAAAGTATCTTAGTGTGCCTGATTCAATAAATGTGCAGTTTATTGCCTTGTTAGTTTGTAATCAAAAGTTGGAACTGGAATAAAATGAAATTTTAAGTATATGTCTGAGTTATAATTATATAAAGAATTCTAAAACACTTTTCAAGGGTGGCTATACATTTGAGTTTTTGTATTCACTACACATTATTGCATCAGACATTATTTTATTATAAGATCCTTTTAGTTTATGTGTAAAGTAGTAATGGGGTCTAATGGATTAATATGCTAAATTATATTGCTGATTGGTTTAAAATAAGATACTTAGGGTATGGAAGTGTAAATTTTAAGAATGAATTCTGCCTGCTGATCAGGGCACAGCTATTAGAGTACATGTTCCTGGGGCTGCCCACAGTTGAGAAATTGCATAATATAGCTTTCAGAGTCAAAAGAATTTCGAGTATTGTGTCAGCTGTTACTCATAATATTTTGGTGTTTCCTTTTAGACAGCTGATCTCTCATCCCAAATAAAAGTGCTGAGTGAAGCTAATGCTTAATTCATTCTCTTTTGTTGAAGACTTAAATTTGTAGAATTCTTTCATTAATTGATTTTTAAGTTATTACAGCACAGAAGTTCCTAAAGCAGGATTAACTCAATAGCCCATTTAAACAAGCTGTATATTTGAGAACAGAATGAGAGTCATTCATCTCCAGTGGGATATTAAAGAGTTGTTGTTCACAACCAGTAGATTACCTGATTCTGACAAAGACTAATGGGCTTAAGTAAGTGTGACTGGGTTTAATAAATTTTAAGCCTAAGCATCCTTTTAGGCCCTAAAATGAAGAAGGTACTGTTGTTGGTTAAAGTCAGTCGTGTCTTACAACCTGATAGCTGTCTTGCTGTAGAAGCTCTAACGTAAGGCCCTTGAAATAGATGCCGTCATCAGCCCCACCCCCCCAGCATTCATCTATTTAAATACATGACAGAAGATGGTGGGAGAGAGTTCAGCAGCTACTCGTGTGGTAGGAGTGGTTATTGTATTAGGACATGCTTTGTTGTAGGCTGGCAACTTTTGAGTTAAAACATTCCAGCTGTTTCTCTTCCCTTTTTTATTTTTTTTACACCTTTCTTTTTATTTTTTTAAATAATAAATTCAGTTTTTTTCTCACAAACATTTTGTATAGATTCCAGGAGCAACAAATTTGAACTTCCTACTGTAGCGATTAAATCCTTACTGTATGTCTGAATAGATTTTGGTATTTTACTTTTTTTATTTTTTAAAAGGCAACGGACAGCCAAGACGTAGATCCATCCAAGACTTGACTGTTACTGGAACAGAACCTGGTCAGGTAAGACCTAACATTCAAATTCTCAGTCTCTGAAGAAGAATAATGGGCAGAAATAAAGAATTAACTGTAATTTATACTCTGCCAAATTATTTTATGAGTTGACCTAAAATTGTGATAGAGAAGTTTATTTATACATGAATTAAGTTCTTAGAAAAAAATTTAGGTGCCATTATTAATTAAACTTGAAGTTTAATTTAGGAAATAGCTCTCTGCATGTTATGTGGTTTTTGTGTATGCTTTAATAAGGAAGTATTTAGTCTTGTAATTTAGTAATTTAATAATTATCATTGTCCTCTAAAGGAAATCATGAAATATTTCCCCAATAAGATGTCATTCCTCTGAAATCACATAGAACACTGACATACGTGGAGGACTCTTAACATCTTTTAATTTGTCATATTCACTGTATTTATAATTTTATGAAATACTAAGTTAAGACAATATTTACTAAGCAGATGGATAAACTGGAGAATAGCTTCTATCCCAGTGGTTAAGATTTTTATTCTTCATCTTTATATTTCTGGATGCTCTGCTAAATTCCTCTTATCTCTTTATCATTGCTTTTTTGTAGATGATCCAGACAGTGCTATAATTAAGCCATTACTGACTAGTACAGTGTTTTAACCCCCCAAGTATATAAAAGTTGCAGCTTAGTCATTGTTTTTTTATCTCTTATTCAGATTGATAAACTTGATATATATAACATATTATATATGTCATATTCTTAAAATGAATGAGAACTAATTATGAGGTGTTTGTTGATTCTTTTTTCCAGTTGTGCAGAAAAAGTAAATTTTGTGAGTACAGCATCCATCTGAATTAATGAAAATATCACATAATGGTCCATATTCATATAAAATTATAGGATTATATATTATAAACAATGTGATTTAATTTATGGTTAAATGTATTAGTACTTTTTGTCCTAGAAAGGTGTTTCATTTTTATAACATACTTTTAATTTTGGAGATTCTTTGTAGTTGTTAATAAAAATTTGAAAGCCTTTATTGCCATCAACTTAATTAACAAAAATCACTTGAGATATTTAAATGATAAATATCCTTGATCTTCATTTATATCTGGAAGTATTTTTACTTCTCATAATACCTATACATACACTCATACATACAGATATATACATACATAGATAAAATATGTATACACATATTAATTTATTATGTATTTTATTATATTAAGTCACTCTAAATCTTGATTTTATTTATTTAATAACAGTTTTTTTCAATATATCTGCTTTTGTGAGACTCCAGAACTTCTGAATGAAGTTTTCCACTTTTCTCCCCCTCAAATACTTAAAGTATTAATGAGGGTATTTAGTAACAGATAGTTTAACATCTGGTATTTGCTTTGATTCTTTACAGGCTTGATGAGCTCAACCTTTTTAACTGTTTACTATTGCTCTTGATATTCCAGTTATGAGAAACTCTAGCCAAGTGTTCTCCTGTTGACTAGGAATGAGAAGCTTGCCCTAGACAGTTCAGGAGCATCTGCTAGAACAAGTGCTTTTCTATGTCCTCTAATAAAGGCCTTGCTATAATTCAGCACTGACCTCACCACACCAAGCCTTGCTTATTTCCTCACAAGTTCTGTGTTACTTGAGATTATGATTATTACTCCTTTCATTACTTATTTCCTCACAAGTTCTGTGTTACTTCAGATTATGATTGTTATGCTTTTCATTTACAATATCTTCAAGTAGGAAATCACTGGAACTGAGGTAGACCATGATTGTGGGACAGTCATTTGCATGAGTTGTCATGGATTACTCCAAAAGAGCTGGAGTGAAGGGAGTGTGACATGGCAGTAAAATGTGTTCTAAAATAGGTGATATATAGCCACTGTTTAGCCAGTTTTTAAAATTGATTCACTCTTTCAATATTACTGAAGTATTCGAAACTTAAAATGCTTAATATCCAGTTTTGGATGAGAATGGCAAACAGTATGCCTAATGTACTATGAAAACATGTTCCCCTAAAGCTGTTATGATGATTGACCATTAAATAATTTATATTACTTATGAAAATAACATTCATCATTTGAAGAAGAAAAGTATGCATAATATGGATTTTTAAAATTGAAGGTATAATTCTTTTCAAAGTCTGGCTAAGCAATGATTAAACATATACACCAGGTTTGCTTGTTTGCTTTTTGTTAAGACCATGGTGATTGATGAAGAAAATAATTTGCCCACCTAGTACAATCATCAGAGGAAGAGAGAACTTACTAATGAAGTTTAACGTTATGTCTTATAGAGGAAGGTAAAATGACCAGAGTCTGTATTTTAGCTCTTGGTTCAAGACTGATCTTAATAAGATCACTTCGACTTTCCATCTGTAATAAAATGAAATTGGTTGTTTTTATACTGCCACTTCTTTTGAGAGGTATAGTGAGCCAAGCAAGCTTCTTTATTAAAAGTAGTTGTGTAAGTATTTTTGTAGACTCAGTTTTAAATTAATTAATTCAGGAAGCTTATTAAGCACATGTAATGGATCTGGATATTTTAAAAAGATACTGAGAAAAAGCAGCCACTGATATCCAGGAATTGATCTGACACTGAGGCCTCAGTGTTGTTAGAATATAAACAGTTTCTCAGAACACCAGTAGACAAGGTTATGTTGAGACCATGATAAGATGAGACATAACAAGACCATTTGAAATGTTGTCTAAGCATATACAAAAACAAGGTCACTGTGTCACCCACAAAATGCCAAACTGCCTTCTCCCAGCTGATATGAGGGTGCTGCTGCTTGTCCAGTTGTTGCTTTAGCCTCACTCTGGTCTGTCCTCCCTGTAGAATTGCCCCTGCTTTGTGGCAGTAGCCAATCTAGAGTGAACCCCTCCTTCCTTGGAACTTCCCCAAATCACAAAACAAAATTCCAAATCCTATAATAAGTTCCTTATAAAGCCCTCTTACTGAGACACTCCACAATGCCCCATGGTGAGCTTTCTGGTTCTTTTCAACAATAATTAAACCCAACTTCTCCTACTCCAGGTGTGTTCCTTTTGGTCTTTAGCTGCATGTGGCAGGGCGGGGCGAGGGGTGGGGGGCACAGGAAGAGGGGCATAGACTACCAAGAAGGCCCAGTCCCCAAGGAGCATATTTGAGCAGATTTTTTTTTTATTGTCTAAAGTTTTACATATGTCTCCTTTTCCCCCAATTGACCCCCCTCCCCCCGCAGCCATTCCCACCCCGGGCAAGCCCCCACCACCCCAGTGTCTGTCTATTGGTTATGCTAATATGCATGCATACAAGTCCTTTGGTTGCTCTCTAACTCCCCCCCCCTACCATTTGTCTCTGGATTTATTCTTATTCATCAAATTATGTTGATTATTATATTCCATATATGAGTGAGATCATGTGATATTTATCTTTCTCCAATTGGCTTATTTCGCTTAGCGTAATGCTCTCCAGTTCCAGCCATGCTGTTGCAAATGGTAAAAGTTTCTTCTTTTTTATAGCGGCATAGTATTCCATTGTGTAGATGTACCAAAGTTTTTTAATCCACTTATCTGCTGATAGGCACTTAGGCTGTTTCCAAATCTTAGCTATTGTAAAATGTGCTGCTATGAACATAGGGGTGCATATATCCTTTCTGATGGGTGTTTCTGGTTTCTTGGGATATAGTTTGAGCATATTTTATCCCCAGATCACTTAAAAGCTATGACAATAACAGGTGCCATTTATTTGTGTACCAACTTTGTGCCAATCAGGCCTTTAATATATTTATTTAATCTAACCCTATAAATTTGTATTGCTTATTTTCCTCATTTTGTGGCTTGAGAAACTGAGAGTTAGAGAAACTTACCCAAGTCTCTTAACTTCCCTTACACCGTCAGTAATTGCTATCACCAAGTTTTGTTTTTTTCTTTTAATATATTTTTATTGATTTCAGAGAGGATGTGAGAGGGAGAAAGAGATAGAAACATCAACAATGAGAGAGAACTATTGATTGGCTGCCTCCTGTACGCCCCACACTGGGGATCAAGCCTGCAAGCCGGGCATGTGCCCTGACCAGAAATCGAACCTCAACTTCCTGGTTCATAGGTCCATGTTTAACCACTGAGCCATGCTTGGCTGGGATATCACCAAGTTTTAAATCCAGATCTGAATCCAAAGCACCCAAACTCTACACTGCATCATTCCATCGTGTATATAAAACTGAATGGTACACATGTTAAAGTAATCCTAAATTTCTTTAATGTCAAGTGTTTTGGCTTCTGATAGTCTGCATTGTCATTAATTATTTAAATAGTTCTCAGTGATGTTGAATGTTCACTGTATCATATGATTGAGCAAGGCTAATCCACCTTGATAAAAAAAAAATTCTACAGATGACTGCACAAATTTATGTTTTATACATCTCGGTGAGCCTTTCTGTGTTTCACTAAAATTATACATTCTCATGTATACCTGCCTACCCTTTCTGAGAATGTATATAATATAGATCTATTTTCAAGATTTCTTTTGGTGGGGGCTGATGTCAGTAAAAATCACAACTGGAAGACGATGCAATTATGATTATTAAGAAAGCTAGACATACTATATTTTTGTAGGGAGTTTAGAATCTACTTTTACTAGTCAGATATGTGACTTTGGGCAAGTTACTTCATTTCCCTAAACTTCAGCAACCTTATCTCCCAGTGGGGACCATAATACCCATACCTCATGGTTCTTATAACATATGAAAATACCAGACACACAGTAGATGCTTAATACATGTTGTATGCCTGCTCCCCAGAGTGTGCCTTCCAGGGCTCTTATTACTTCCTTATTCTCACTATAGTGTATTACTATCTAGAAGTAAAGCAAAAAAGCACTTGGAAAGAAGTAAAACTTACTGGCATTATGTTCTTTCTGTATCATAAGAGAAGCTTCTATAAGGGACTATGGAAAATATTCACCTTAAAGGCCTTTTATATATATATATATATATATATATATATATATATATATATATATATATATATATTTTATTGATTTTTTACAGAGAGGAAGAGAGAGGGATAGAGAGTTAGAAACATCGATGATAGAGAAACATCGATCAGCTGCCTCCTGCACAACCCCTACTGGGAATGTGCCCGCAACCAAGGTACATGCCCTTGACCAGAATCGAACCTGGGACCCTTCAGTCCGCAGGCCGACGCTCTATCCACTGAGCCAAACCGGTTTCGGCTTAAAGGCCTTTAATCACATATCCAGAGATGTATACATTGTTTTTATTTAAGGGATATAATTTATGTCCATCTTCAGCTGCACCCTTCTTTGGTATAAATATTTTCTATGAAAACTCTAAATCAGAAGCTTACATAATAGTTTTAAATAATTATTGGTTCATGGAAATTTTGTGTCTTTATATTAGAGAATTTAAAGACCATATAAGAATAATAAAATTCTAAACTTTTCTTATTGTGCACTATCGTGAAACCAGAATTAGATTGAACCTGTACCTTCAGATTAGAAAAAAAATGTTTTCAGTACACCTTGCCATGTATGGATTTAATTGAATTATCTGTTACTGTCATACTAGAAGAAGTGCCCTTATAAATCCAAATTACCAACTGAGGTCTCTTTCTTTTTAATATTTATGTCATTCAAGTGTTCCTTTAGCAAGAATATCATATAAATTGACATTTAATCTCTGTGTTTTGTGCTTGTATAATTTTAGCAACTAAGATTTCTGAGGGTTTTAAATAACTTTAAAATGTCAGTCTAAATAGTTGCACTGGCCATAAATTCTTGCCTCATGAAAATATTTTCCCAGTCTTTCAGGTGAGACATAAAAAGAAGCAAAGCTTTATTTTTGTCTGTAAAATAACACCCAATTTCTTTTTATAAATATAGAGATAAAGTTCTGGTCCAAGTCCAATTCTTATTCGTGTCTATTGATGGTAATTTGCCCCTGCGGTTTAAATTTGACTTAGTATTCTTTTGCTGTCTTAAATTGCTATGTGGGTATTTCTGTTTTTCATACCTACTTTAATGTCCAATTCTTATTGTAATTCAGGTTTCTCTATAGCTCTTAAATTTTGCAGTTCATGTAAGCATAAAATAAAGTAATTGCAATGTCTTGAAGGAGCAACCTAAATAAGTTAATAGAGAACATTATGGCCATTGTAATTTTACCAGTGGTTTTTTAAAAACAGCTACTATAAAATAAGACATCTTCCATAGCAACTTGTAATCAGTAACACAAATTGAGCCCACAAACTAAATTTTTTAAAGATTGCCAGGTATTACCTATACCTCTTATTTATGCCTTTTATTTTTCAGGTATTCAAAAAATACAGTTATGGCTTATCCTATCTAATAAAAGAGTAATATGCAAAGTGACTGTACCTCTGCTACACCCACAAGCCATGCCCATAAGCCAATCAGGAGAAAATATGCAAATAAACCCAACCAAGATGGCTGTGGCCACAGAGAGCAGGAGGGAGGCTTGGTTTTCCCCAGCAATGGAGGAAGCCAAGCTTTCCGCCTGCCCTTGCCAGCCTAGGCCTCCACTCAGTGCTACAAAGTTTCAGTGATAGAAGATAAATAAATCCAAACAGAAATGGTGGCAGCCACGGAGCTGGAGAGAGCAGGAGGCTAGGGTTGCCCCCAGCAATGGAGGAAGCCAAGCTTCTGCAGCCCTGGCCAGTCTAGGCCTCCACTCCAGGCTACAAAGTTTCAATTATAAAAGATAAATAAATCCCAACAGAAATGGCTGCCGCCACAGAGTGAGCACAAGGCTTGGCTCCGCTCCAGGCTACAAAGTTTCAATTGTAGAAGATAAATAAATCCCAGATACCAGGGCCTCCGCTTGGGTCGCTGGGGGTTGTGGCTGGCCTGCAAACCACCACAGGCTCCTTGCTCAGGCCACCCCATGCCCAAGGGAACCCCCACCCTGATCCAGGACACCCTTCAGGGCAAACCAGCCGGCCCCCACCTGTGCCCCAGGCCTCTATCCTATCTAATAAAAGAGTAATATGCAGATTGGCCATCACTCCAACACACAAGATGGCTACTCCCATGTGGTCAAAGATCCTGCCCCCATATGGACACAAGATGGCCACCACAAGATGGCCAGCAGGGCAGAGCAGTTGGGAGGGACCAGGCCTGCAAGGGAGGGCAGTTGGGGGCGATCAAGCCTGCAGGGGAGGGCAGTTGGGGGTGACCAGGCCGGCAGAGGAGGGAAGTTGGGGGTGACATAGCCTGCAGGGAAGGGCAGTTGGGGGTGGACAGGCCTGCAGGGGAGGGCAGTTAGGGGCAAACAGGCTGGCAGGGGAGCAGTTAGGCATCAATCAGGCTGGCAGGGGAGTGGTTAGGGGGTGATCAGGCTGGCAGGCAGAAGCAGTTAGGGGCAATCAGGAAGGCAGGCAGGCGAGCAGTTGGGAGCCAGCAGTCCTAGATTGTGAGATGGATGTCCTACTGCCCGTTTAGGCCCGATCCTACCGGGCCTAAATGGGTAGTCGGAAATCCCTTGAGGGGTCCCAGATTGGAGAGGGTGCAGGCTGGGCTAAGGGACACGCCCCCCCCCCCCCCCCCCCCCGTGCATGAATTTTGTGCACCGGGCCTCTAGTTTTAAAATATTTCTTTAGTTTTTTTATATAAACATATGAATACTATATTATTCATTGAGATACCAGTTCCTCGAAATCTGAAGACTTTTGAGGGATTTATATGTAGCTCATTAGAGCTTTTCTTGAAGCTTTAAAGAAATACTAGTTTTGAAACTTGACCTAAAAATATTAGCCTTGTTTTTTGGTTTTATAACGGTAGGAAATCTCAAGTGGAAAAAAAATTGCTGCACATAAGGTGAAAAGAAATAAGTAACAAAGAATTGTCTTGGGAAAGATATAAACTTAAGGAATACTATAATTCATAGTAAGTCCAAATAGGATCCTTTGTCTTAATATGACAGAGTGAACGTTCAGTGGCTTTTTTAATATACAAAATCTATTCTTATATTTTGTAAACCTAATTATTACTTGTATCTTATTTAATATCATAACTGATAGTGAGTCTCACATGTCACAAACACATTTATTTTTCTTAAAATCTTAAAGTAAAACTATTAATATAAAATTAGATTGACTATGAAACCCTCCTCTGCTAGCATTTTGAAAAATGTTTTATAAATGTTTTACAGTACAAATTACAGTATAACTATGGTCAAATCATTGTACTCTTTTTAAATCACAAGACTTGCTTTCAGTAAAAGAGTTTAAAAAGACTTAGCAATAATGTCATAATATCTGTACTTGTACCAGGGTAACAGCAATCTAAAAATAAGAGATGTATTTCATCACTGGTTCTCTTTGGTGTGTATTCTTACTCTTCTTATGTATAAAAGGTAAATAAGCCTAAGCACTAGTCTTATTTCTGAGTGCCAACAGCTTATATTATCATTTTATTCAGTGAGTATTGATTATGTGGTTATTGTATAGTCAGTAATTTTCTGAATCCTGTGGACTATAATACAAAAGTACACATGATCTCTGCCTTTAGGAGATTTTTATGCTTTTTCGAAATCACAATCTTTGAAAGTATAAAGCATTTCTGACTAAAGTTGAAGTTTATGTAGGACAAGCTATGAATACAGCTAAAATTCAAGGAGAAAAATGTCTTTGTGATAGGGTTTAGTCACTGAATATGTTTTATGTAAGAACTGTGATTTTTTTTATCTAGAGAGGGAATTGTTGGGTGCTACAAATCTACTTATACATTCCCATCTTTATGTCAAGACACTTCAAGTACATTATTTCATTTGATTTTTCACAACCTGATGAGGTAGGTAATACTATCTTCATTTTACTATTGAGTCTTAGAGGTTAAAGAACTTAGCTAAAGTCACAGTGCTCTAGACAGCAGACCAGAGACTCAAACTCTGTTTTGTCTCCAAGGCCTGACTTCTAACTATTGCTATTTGTCATCCATACTTGATAAATGACGAGTCTACTGCTCAGAGAGGCTAAGTTACTTGTTTCAGTTTACACAGCTATAAATAGCAGAACTGAGATTTAAACCCAGGTCTCCCAAGTATTAGACTAAATCAGCGAGAATTTTTAAAATATATAGTACCTGACTATTTAGTCAGGGGCACTGACCTCTTTTTCCTTAGATTGTCAAATTAAAAAATAATAACCAACACGACAATAACTATCAGGTGTGAATGAATCAAAATTATACCTTTTCTTTTTCAGGTTGGAAAAAAAATATAGTATGTTTTTTGGTGTGCCACAGAATTTTAGTAATTAGCTTATGTGTGCCATGAGATGAAAAAGATTGAAAATCACTGTACTAAATCATGTGAATTTGCTGACATTTGATTGTTTTTGACCTATAAAAGTGGCAGTTATATATATTTCCGTTTCATACGTGCTCTTTGCACTATACCATATAATCCTTGAATGAATATAAGGACAAGCTTAAAAGTAGGAAGGGAAACAGTATATAAGGAATTGTCAGAGGAGGGATGATCTGGATAGGTAAGATAAACTGCCTATGGAAATTGAGGAAGATCAGGGTGAGAATTTCAGAACTGATGCAATAATAACCAGTAAACATTTTCTGTTCTGCACACTGCTAGTCACTCCTCTCTTGTTACACAGGTTCTGGCTTTGTGTACAAAGAACCAGGGATGTAGCAAGAATGAGCAAATCTGTTGAAGGGAACCTGAGCTAGGCCTTACACGATGGAGAGGAATTAGCAAGGAGAAAACAGAATAAGCATGGTGGTACACAGGACTCCTTTATAAGTGATAAGAATGAACTAAGATTTTGGAACTACCAGTCTGATACCAAGTTTTTAAATTGGTAATGGTATAGAAAAGCTTTTGGGAATTTCTGAAACAATTTCAATAGGTACCCAAGAAGAAAGTAATATTCCACCACTTTTTCTTTTCTTCCAAATTATTTTATGATTTAATCACTGAAATTATTATGAGTGCCTTCCATTACTTAGTATTCTCAATCCACTGTGGGTTTTCAATGTTTAAACTCATAGAATTTTAGCACTAGAGTGAACACTGAAAGTCATCACATTTTAACTCGGCCCCACCCCTTCTTCCGATAAGGAAAGCAAGACTTCTTGAGGTAAACTAAATCAGATATTACACCATAATTAGAACTCACATCTGGTAATTTCTCCTGAAGGGTACTTTACACTACTGTGCCGCCTCTCATTTTTATTTGATGCAGTCTTTGAGAGTTCCTGTGTTTACATACTGAAACTGGACAGAAAATCCTTTATGAATTTATATATTTTTTATGTTTGACTTTATGTAACTCCATATCCTACTGGGTATTTAATAACACCTCAAGAAAAAAATTCTTATGGAATCCATTTTAGTTTATATGTCCTTGAGAGTTTTAAATATATGATATATAAATACATAGACCAGAACACATGTAGTATGTAAGCAGTGAAACCTAATAATAAAATGAACACTTATGAACTCACCACCCAACATAAGAAAGGGAACATGATCAATGCCCCTGAGTCTCCTATTTTTTTTACCTGTGACCTCCTTGTCATCCTCTCACCAACCCACAATACCATTTTCTATTGTATATTCTGTTTCTGGACTTTTTATTAATACCCTTTGTCTGGCTAAGAAATTCTCTTAAATGACATTTAAGTTGGTTAAATGTATATTTTATAAATGGATGTTACATTTTATCAAATACTTTTTATGTATCGAGGTTTTTCTTCTTTAATTTTTTAATATAGTGAATTGCATGAATAGAATTCCTGATGTCAAGTGACCTGTGCGTTTGTAGAATAACCTCAACTTTTTAAATATTTCTGTTGCTGAATGAGTCAGGAACTGTTTCTCATTCTTTCAAGAATAATTTCTTTAAGATAAAAAATGTCTTGGATATTTGATAGAACTCACCAGTAAATCTTGGCTATTTTCTATAAAGTATAGAAATTTTTATAATTTATGGATTGAGGTTTTTTTTGTATTTTTCTATAATGTATAGAAATTTTGGTAATTTATATGTTTTTTGGAATTGGTTTATTTTACATTGGTTTTTTTGTTTCTTATTACTAACCTCAAAATTTTTATAGTATGCTCTTATCTTACTTTGTTTCGTTTGGGAAGCTTATAGCTTGCCTCTTTTTTTAACTATGTAAGTTAAATCCTTAGCTTGTACATTATCACTGCTTCTGACTTTTTCACATAAATATTTGAAATTAAATATTTTTCTCTAAGTGCTTCTTTAGTTGCATGCCACAAGTTTTAGTGTGATTTGAGTTAAAACTCAGTTCAAATAGTTTTTAATTTCCATTTTGTTTTCTTTGATTAGTGAGTTATTTACAAGTGTTTTTAAATGTTTAAACATACGTTTCTTTAAAGATTAATTGTGAATCAATACAAAAAGATATGGTTTATATGATACTAAATTTTTAAACTTTTTTGAGAACTATTTTATTGCCTACTGTATGACCAGTTTTCATAAATGTTCCATAGGTGCTTTAAAAAATTCATGTTTTCATTTCTCAGGCATAGGGTTTATGAAGTTCAGGTTGTACTGTGTACATGTTTTGTTCCTTGGTCTGATTTTATGTATCATTTACAGAGGGGTTTTTTGTTGTTGTTAATCCTCGCCTGAGGATATTTTTCCATTGATTTTTTATTTTTTTTAGAGAGAATGGAAGGGATGGGGAGAGACAGAAAGAGAAACATGATATGAGAGAGACACATTGATTGGTTGCCTCCCTCACACGCTTTGACCAGGGCTAGAGATCGAGCCTGCAGTTGAGTTATGTGCCCTTGAGCAGAATCAAACCCAGGACCCTTCAGTCTGCAGGCCGACTATCCACTGAACAAAACCAGCTAGGGCTACAGAGGATTAGTAAAATATTGTGTCTCACTATGATTGATCGTGAATGTTTCTCAGAGTTTTATTGTTTTATCTTTTTGGAAGCTATGTATAGGTACAGCCTATATTGTAATAGACACAGCATGTAAATTTTGAATTGTTATGTTCTGAATCCCTACTAATTTTTTAAAAATATTTTTATTGATTTCAGATAGGAAGGGAAAGAGAGATAGAAACATCAAAGATGAGAGGGAATCTTTGATTGGCTGCCTCCTGCATGCCCCCTACTGGGGATCGAACCTGCAACCAAGCATGTGCCCTTGACTAGAATCGAACATGGGATCCATCAGTCTGCAGGCCGATGCACTATCCACTGAGCCAAACTAGCTAGGACCCTAGTAATTTTTTATGCTCTAAAATATATTCTCTGTGATACTAATATCTATAATAATAAAAGCATAATATGCTAATTAGACTGGACAGCCAAACAACCTTCCGGATGTCATTCGGATGAAGCCGCCCCAGCGAGAGCCAAGGCAGAGGTGGTTAGGGGTGATCAGGCAGGCAGGTGAGCAGTTAGGGGTGATCAGGCAGGCAGGCGAGCGGTTAGGAGCCAGCAGTCCCAGATTATGAGAGGGTGCAGGCTGGGCTGAGGCTCCTCCCCCCCTGCCCCCCCACCCCCGTGTATGAATTTTGTGCATTGGACCTCTAGTAGCTATATAACCTTATTTGGGGTAGTTTTTGCCTAGTTATCTTTTTTTGTTCATTAACCTTCTGTTTTCTCTATCACTGTGAATAAGATATGTCTGTTTACACAGCATTTAATCTAGCCTGATAATCTGATTAGGGTCCCTAAGCCTGGCCGGCAATCAGGGCTGATCTGTGGGGTGACCAGCGGGGCGATTCGGGGGGGAGGGGGGCCTCCCGCTGGTACCCACCTTGGCTGGTGGCTTGGCACTGCCTCCTCGCCAGCCCCGCCCCCCTGCCTACCGGTCGCTCAGCAGGTTGTTGGTTGCTCCACAGGTTGTTCTGCCATTTGGTTGATTTGCATATTAGGTTTTTATATAGATAGATGATTACTGTTCTCTCATATTTTGTGCTTTATTTCTTTTTTATCTCCTTTTTTGCCTTCCTTTGAATTCAATAAGTATATTTCTTATTCTATTCTTTCTTTCTAATTGGAGAGTTAGGTATATTATTACTTTTAGTAATTATCTGTGAAATTTTAACATGCATGCCCAACCTAAAGTTAATATCGTTACCCTCATCCTGAACAATCTTTAAATTTATGTTTCTCTTGCTGATGCTATTGTTATTCAGATTTTAGTACCATATTATTTATTTATTTTGTAATTCTATAAATCACTGTTTTTATTGTTTAATATTTTCAGTGTATGGATTCATACTTGTGTTTACCAATAATCCTCATTTCAATTTGGCCCTTCCATTAGGGAAACATTTTTCTTCTCCCTGAAGAACTTATGGAAAGAGTCTTATGGAAAGTTATAGAAAACTTATGGTAAGAGTCTATGAATACTAGACTCTGTTTTTGCTCATCTGAGAATGTTATTCTGACCTTATTCTTCACATTTTGTTTGCTAAACAATTCTGGTTCTCAGTTATTTTATTTTAGCAGTTTGAAGATAATTCTACTTTCTTCTGGTTGCTATTGAGAATCTAACTGGTATTTTTGTATAGGTAATCTATCTTTTCTCTATGCTGCTTTTTACTCTTATCTATTTGTCTTTGTTTTCTAGAATTTGATTATAATTTGCCCCAGGTTTAACTCGGTATCGTAAATTTTCTCTTACTTTTCTGCTTGGAATTTGTTATGGTTGGCATTTGTTGTCTTCATCAATTCTGGGAATTTTTTGCAGATTCACAGTGAACACATTTTCTTCCCTCTACCCAGAGCCACAAATTTGCTTATCTTCTTTTGTAGGATAGATTTATTTTTCCTAGCTCCTTCTTTCCCTGAGTGTGAAGCTTTTCTTGGCTTTTAGCTTTAAGCATGAAGGTTCTCTAACTTTACTCCCACCCTACAAAGGCCCAAGACTTTACATCTGGTCCTCTGGGTGCAGCAGGCAGTCAAAACAAACACTTTAGGCCATTAGTGCTCAAGTGTTCAGTATGTGTGTGTATATATATTGTGTGTGTAGAGGATTTGAGGTTTTTTTTGCAAGAGTGTTTTGGGACCTCTACTGATAAAAATGCAATTCTGTCTGTCCTTTGCCTTATAATGGAAATTTTTTTCTTGTCATTTAAAAAAAAAAATAAATCTCCTGTAACTTTTTTCTATAGGTGAGCAGTAGGTCATCCAGTCCTAGCATCAGAATGATCACTACTACCTCAGGACCAACCTCAGAAAAGTCAGCTCGAAGTCATCCATGGACCCCTGATGATTCCACAGGTGATCAGTTTATTTCCTCATTTTAATTATGAAGTGGAATTTACCATGTTTATTTTCATTTACTTGTGTCATTACTGTAATTGTAATTACACAACAAAATGAAGCAGGCATTATACAGTAGTTTAGATTTTCATATTAATAAAAAAATACTTAGTAATAAACTTAAAAATGTCTTTTTGAGTACTGAGACAGAGACCGTTAAGCCCTCTGCATTTTTTTTCACCCAGATACTAAACATGTATTTTGAAGATAGTTTGTTTGGGGTTTCCCAAAAAGGAGATATTGTATTCTTAATACTTTAGTCTGTTATTGTCCCATTATGACCCATTCTACTAGATGGTAGTAGTAAAGTCTTTATCTTCTAAATCCCTAAATTCAGCAGAATGGTAAAAATAATCATTTTCATCTCAGTCTTTAGTGAGAAAAAATTTCTGATTGTGACCTTTTGAATCAATCCTCTCTAATAAAATGGTAATATGCAAATTAACCATCACTCCGCCACATAAGCCACGCCCACCAGCCAAGCCACACCCACCAGCCAATCAGGGCAAGTATGCAAATTAAACCCAATCCAAGATGGCTACAGCCACAGAGAGCAAGGTTTCCCAGGTAACAGAGGAAGCCAAGCTTTCCATAGCTGTTGTAGGCCTAAGCTTCCACTCAAGCTACAAAGTTTCAATTATAGAAGGTAAACAAATTCAAACAAATTGCGGCAGAATGGAGCTTGAGAGAGCAGGCCAGGGTTGCCGCCGGCAACAGGGGAAGCAAAGCTTTCCGCACACCCTGGCCTGGCTCACCCGCTTAAGGCTACAAAGTTTCAATTGTAGAAGGTGAATTAACTGCCACAGAAATGGCTGCCGGAGCCCCAGGCTTGGCTCCGCTCCAGGCTACAAAGTTTCAATTGTAGAAGGAAAATAAATTCCAGATACCAGGGCCTCTGCTTGGGTTGCCAGGGGGCGTGGCCGGCCTGCAAACCACCACAGGCCCCTTGCTCAGGCCGCCCCACACCCCAAGGGAACACCCACCCTTATCTGTGACACCCTTCAGGGCAAACCAGCTGGCCCCCACCCGTGCACCAGGCCTCTATCCTATCTAATAAAAGAGTAATATACAGATTGATCATCACTGCAACACACAATATAGCTGCCCCCGTGTGGTCAAAAATCCTGCCCCCATGTGGACACAAGATGGCCACCACAAGATGGCCAGCAGGAGAGGGCAGTTGGGAGGCACCCGGCCTGCAAGGGAGGGCAGTTGTGAGGGACCAGGCTTGCAAGGGAGGGCAGTTGGAGGTGATCAACCCTGCAGGAGAGGGCAGTTAGGGGTGACCAGGCTGGCAGAGGAGGGAAGTTGGGGGCAAACAGGCTGGCAGGGGAACAGTTAAGCATCAACCAGGCTGGCAGCGGAGTGGTTAGGCAGAAGCGGTTAGGGGCAATCAGGAAGGCAGGCAGGCAAGCAGTTGGGAGCCAGCAGTCCTGGATTGTGAGAGGGATGTCCAACTGCCCGTTTAGGCCCGATCCCATCAGGATTTCGTGCACCGGGCTTCTAGTTTTAAATAATAGGGAAACTTCATTTTGGTTATATAGTCTGTTAAGTGGGCCTTTAAAAGTCTGTTATCTGTTAAGAGTTATTAAAACTCCCTAGCATGAATAACTTATCTAGTCAAAATATTAGTATTAAAATCTAGTGATAGAATAGTTTCATTATGGGCAAGCAGAAAATTTTATGTCATAGTGGAATTAACTTTTCCTCTGCATTAGAAGAATACCTTGATAAATACTCAGCAGTATGCTCCTATAAAAATTATTTATATGTTATGATGTCAGAGAACAAACAACAGTCTCTTAGACCTTGGAAAATTAAACCATTTGGGATTTTATATAAAATCAACTATGTTATTAATAGTGGCAATTAAATTGAAATTAAAAAGTCAGCTCTCTGTGTTCACAAACCAAAATACTGCTTATAAGTATTTATAAATACTTGGCTTGGTTTAATCAAATTTATAATTTAATTTAAAAAATATTTGGGTGGCTTTTCTCTGTGTCATGTAAGATAGAACTATGTTTAGCCAGGGGTGTACTCTCTAGTTTTAGTAAGTTTAAATTTAGCGGTAGCAAAAACTCTTCTAAGTTTCACCCTTAGCACAATCCAACCTAGGATTGCTCAAAACATTTACCACTACTCAGCACATGTGCAGAATTCATCATGACGTGCTTCTGCTCAGAGGCAGACAGGGAAATGCTCTTGACAGATTTGATCACTGACAGTCAGGTAATATCAGCTTTTTTTGGTTCCTAAATCCTCAGTGAGGGAGTACTCTCCTTGACATTACAGCATTTGCCTAAACCTGGTACTACACATGGCAGGCCTCCTGACTTCAGCCTGGACTAAACTCAACATGAGGGTAAAATCAAATTCTCTTAGGTCCATCTCACTTAACTGCTATGTTTCCACTTCATGTGCTTTCCCACCCTTCCAACCCCCATCTCATATTTTTTCTTTTCTGGAACCTAAATTACCACAAAATATCAATAGCTAGAAATCGTACATAGGTCCAACTTGTTATATTAACTGATTTTTTTCTTTGCCTTGAAATTATTACAAATGTGTGGTTATCATTTTTAAATAATGTTGAATGCAATTTTAGAAGTTGAGGCTCTAGTTTAAATTTATAATTAATGAAGTTCATCTTTGCATAATTTATAAGAAAAGTGTTGCTAACCAAGCTAATATAATAAATTACAGGGAAGGGGTAGATAAAGCCTTTTTCTTTGAAGGCCCACTGATTCAGGAAAAAATTAGAAGTGCATACATAAGTTAAAACAACCTAATTAATTCTTTTTTTAATTATTATTATTTAAAAGAGAAAGCAGTCTATGTGTTTTCCAGAGAAAAATAAAGAGCAGAATGATTTAATAATCATTGTACATATTGAGTGCTCGTGGGTTTCTGGGTTTCTATTTATAACATAGTAGAGATTTAAAAAAAAAAAAAAGATAAATGTATACTGAGAGAGTTGCCCAGGCCTAGTAGAGGAAGCCACAGAACTTGGGAAAACTCACTGGAGAGTTTCTCCTGGGCTTAGTACTTGGCCAAGGTAGAAGTATAAGACAGAGCCCATTGCTGCAATCTAATTAGAGCGTCATGATACAGACATATAAAAGTAAAGTAGTCATGATATGGAATAAACTACTAAATTTGTAGTGCCAGCTGAGAATTTTAATAGCTAAAATCAATTAGGTAAAACCTGGCATCTTCTGCAGCATTTTGTAAAATTGTGAGACTTATTCTTTAATCATAAAGCAGAAAGAAGACAATACTGCACATGAAGGGAACACCTTCTTAGAGAATATGAGATGGTTATAAGTATTGTGTTTGAGGAGCCAGAAGATATATTTTGGCCTAATTTCACCAAAGAAATGTGAGTCTCGACATTCAGGAAACAAGATTAAATTTGATTAGCAATTGAAACATTAAAGAACAAACTCTCATGGAATATCCCTTCGTTACCTTATGATCAGTTATTACTATTAGACACTGAAAACGAAAGTTCAGTTTGTGTCTAAGTGAGAAAGTGAAATCTCACTTCTTGGTTTAGAGAAAACTAATGTCTAACAAAGGACCTTAAGTTCCCACCATTGAAGGGTTTTAATTGTTTGAATAAATATTTGGACTTTTTTCCACCCCCAGAATATTGTGAAACTTTGATATATTATACTGAATTCTGAAACACAGATACAGGGTACTGATTAATAAGATCCATCAAGTGTCAAAGATTTAAGAATGCGTAATAGGAGTAGAAGTGTTAAATTGAAAAACTTTCAAGACAGTTGTTCCTATAAAGTCAAGGGGAAATCATTTATTATTTTTTTAATTTATTTTTTAATTCTCACCCAGGGATATGTTTACTGATTTTAATATATTTTTATTGCTTTCAGAGAGGAAGGTAGATGGATAGAGAGATAGGAACATCAATGATGAGAAGAGAGAATCGTTAATCAGTTGCCTCCTGCACGTCCCCACTGGGGATCGAGCCCACAATCCCAGCATGTACCCTTGACTGGAATCAAACCCAGGACCTTCAGTCTGCAGGCCGATGCTCTATCCACTGAGCCAAACCAGCTAGGGCTTGTTTATTGATTTTAGAGAGAGAAACATCAATGCAAGAGTGCAACATAGATTGGTTGCCTCTCATACTCGTTCCGACTGGGGATCGAACCTGTGACCTTTCAGTATACAGGACAACATTCCAACCACACTGGCCAGGGCAAGGAGAAATCATTTTTAACCAATTATAACTTAGTGGAAAGTAGTGTTCTATGGGAGCATAGTTTGAAACAGCTGTTGGGAATGAAGAGAGGGTTGGTCAGAAAGATAACTAATTAACTATACTTCTCATTTAGCCATTTCAGAAAAACTTTTATGCTAGTGTATGATTTTAGGGTAAATAAGGCTCTCCTAGGCAATACTGTTATTCTTTCTTTAATAAACATTACTTTTCAATCTGAAATACAAACTTGAGTGTTTTAAAACGCCCTCTCTTCCTTATTCTCCATTTAATATAAATAACAAGAATAATAATCACTGTGTGTTGAATGCTTATCATATGTCAGTATTGCATGGTATTTCTTATATTCATTATATCACTTGGTCTGTTAGCTTAGCTTTTGGAGTTATTTGCAAGCACATTCTCAATAGTTAAAGAACAAAACAAAAAACTACTAGAGCAACCGGTCAACAATAAGTCAGGATGTTACTGAGCCATCAAACTCTTAAATTTTTTCATGCATTGGATGCAGAGCCTTGCTGCTACCCTGACCTTGCCTTTATCCACGCTGCTCTTTCAGTCAGTTGCTTGTCAGAAAAAGGGCTGAAGAGCAGCTCACTTGTTTATTCTCCACTAACAGTGGGAAAGCAGCTACTTCTGAAATAGAAAACTCCATATTACTTCACAGTTATCCTGCCTGCTTCTGGAATTGTATTTAAATATTAATGTTGGGAAGAGGACATTCCATGCTTCTCAAGCAAGTAGTTAGGGCAGTTTACCTCTATTAAAAGACAAACAAAAGCTATCTGTTCTAACAGTTTGATAAAACTTGGTTGTTTGAATTAACCCATTTAACAGTTTGGGCATGACTTTGAGCCACAATTTTCTTATGTGTACTATACCCCCATCAATAATCTCGCTCATTTTCCATAGTGATTCTCATTAGGAGGGTTGGGGGCTCACTAGAATCTATATATATTGGAGGTGACCCACTGGAAGAGAATGTGTCTCTTGCTTTCCCCTTTCTCCTGTTAAGGAACACTAATGTTGCCGGAGTTGACACAGCCTTATAGTAAACCTAGCATGATCAGGGGAAGAAGCAGATGTGGGTTTGATTAGGTAAAGTCTGTGAAGACTGAATTGCAAATGTAAAGGCCATGATTCTGAATTGAAATATAAAGAGTACTGTATTCATGGTTCTGTATAACAAAAAAAGTGTTAAAACAGCAATGTAAATTTAAGTTCTGAATTAACTGACAAAAGGACACAGATTTTCTTACTTTTAAAAGATCAGCACTTGAGTATATCCTTGTTTTTTATTTTTAATTAAACAAGGGCTTATGAGCTTTAATATTATTTAACTTACTAGAGGCCCAGTGCACGAAATTCGTGCACGGGCGGGGGGGGTGTCCCCTCAGCCTAGCCTGCACCCTCTCCAATTCAGGACCCCTTGGGGGATGCCCAACTGCCGGTTTAGGTCGGGCCTAAACTGGCAGTCAGGCATCCCTCTCACAATCCTGGCCTGCTGGCTCCTAATCGCTCACCTGCCTGCCAGCCTGGTTACCCCCAACTGCCCCCCTCTGCCAGCCTGGTCACCCCTAACTGCCCCTCTTGCCGACCTGGTTGCCCCATGCAGCCTGCTGTTCAGTCGTTTGGTCATCCCTCACTAACCCCCCTGCCGGCCTGGTCATAGGCAGCCATCTTGTGAGGGTGTGAGGGTCAATTTGTATATTATATCTTTATTATATAAGATAGCCAACTTAAATTATAAGTATGAGAGTATGGTTGCATTCTAATTATCTGGTAATTAGATATTCTCTGTTTAGTTTACCTTTAGAATTCAGAACTAGACTCTTCATTACCAATAATAACTTTTTAAAAAATATTTTTATTTCAGTGAGGAAGGGAGAGGGGGATAGAGATAGAAACATCATTGATAAGAGAGAATCATTGATCGACTGTCTCTGCACATCCCTCACTTGGGATCAAGCCTGCAACCCAGGCATGTGCCCTGACCTGGAATTGAACTGTGACCTCCTGGTTCATAGGTCAACCAACCACTGAGCCATGCCCGCCGGGCCAGTAATAACTTTTATATGTTATTTACTTTAGGGGGGTGGAAAAACAATATTTCATGCATGCTTTCCTGCTTTTGTTTTAAAGTATTTATGACAGAAAATAAATAAAATCCATGCTTGAATTACAGATACCAATGGATCAGATAACTCCATCCCAATGGCCTATCTTACACTGGATCACCAACTACAGGTAAAGGAGTCCTGTACTTTGTCAGTCAGTGTTTACTTTTTCTTACAAAAAGTTAAGAGAATTTATCTTTAAAGCTGACATTTGTGTTTCTGTCATTGTATGTTCATTTATTTATGTTTTTAACCTTCTTCGTCTTATTAAAATAAATGATTCTTTCAGTTAAGTTAATTAAATTTAAAATGGGCAAAATCATGTTCTTATCTTACATGATCAAAATCATGTATTTAACAATCATGTTAAAATGCTCTATATCTTTAAGATTGCCAAGAATAGCATTTTTTGTTCTTTAATTTTAGTGCAATAAAATATAAAATTCATATAAGCTCATTTCTATGTAATAAATTTTGTGATATATTGTGTTTATAGTGGCTAAAACCTAAGTAATACACTTTAGTGTCTCCATTATACCAAATATATTTTGGTATAATGCCTTTTGGCAACCTGAAATATAAAGCCTTGAGTCCAAGAGTATACTCTTCATGGTTCTCAGGAACAACAACTGTTAAAACAGCAAGTGTAAATTTAAGTTCTGAGTTAACTTTGACAGAAGGACACAGATTTTTTAGGGCATGGTTGGACACTTTTTTTAAAAGATCATTACTTGAGTGCTATAAAAATAATACATCACAGTCATTATTTTAGCTCTCACCTTAGCTAGATAATGAGATTTAATTATGTTTTAACATTTTTTAATTTATTTTCAGCCTCTAGCACCATGCCCAAACTCCAAAGAATCTATGGCAGTGTTTGAACAGCATTGCAAAATGGCACAAGAATATATGAAAGTTCAAACAGAAATTGCATTGTTATTACAGAGAAAGTAAGTTATCTTTTATGAATAAAAATTAAAACTCAGTATTTTGAGTTTGAAATATGTTAAGGTGCAATCTAATCTAATAAAAGGGTAATATGCAAATTAACCGTCACTCCGACACAAAGCTGGCGGCGCCCATAGCGTCCCGCACCCCAGCCATGGAGGGAGGGAGGGCTGCAGACACAACGTAGGGCTGCTGGGCTGGGGGTGTGCCCCCAGGCCACCGCTATGTGGCTCGTGGCACGCCCCCAGCCCAGCGGACACAACGTAGGGGGTCCTCTGCGCATGAGCTGCAGAGGAAACACCTTTTCTGACTGCTCATTGGCTAAGCTCCCTGTACGCCGCCACTCGCAATGTTCTTGGTAACTTGGGTAATAAGAATCCAAGAAGGTGATCTAAGGTTTTTCCACCACTCTCCTGGAGGAAAAAACTAAGGTCCGCTGCTGGAGGAGCTAAGAAATGTCATATCCTGCCCTAGCTGGTTTGGCTCAGTGGATAGAGCCTCGGCCTGCCAACCACAGGGTCCAGGTTCGATTCTGATCAAGGGCATGTACCTAGGTTACAGGCTCCTCCCTGGCCAGGACCCAGGTCAGGGTTCATGCAGGAGGCAACCAATTGAAGTGTCCCTCTCACATTGATGTTTCTCTCGGTCTTTCCCTCTCTCTTCCAAGCTCTATAAAAATCAATGGAAACATATCCTCAGGTGAGGATAAAAAAAAAGGAACGAAAGAAATGTCATATCCTATGAAAGACACATCTTGAAAATGCCTAAAGAAAGTTGTCATTTTTTTGTGGTGAAGGGCCTGTAGTCCGTGTTGATGAAAACTCCTTGGCGGCTGTGGCAGTGGCAGCAGCAGTGGGGTGATGGGGCTGGCGCCTTCCCCAGGTCAGCCTGGTCACCTCCCGCAAAGAGAGGCCAGACTGCGGCTTAAGCCGTCAGTAGGACATCCCCTGAGGGCTCCCAGTCTGTGAAAGGGGGCAGGCTGGGCTGAGGCCCCGCCCCCCGCCCCAGTGCATGAATTTCATGCACCGGGCCTCTAGTATTAAATAAAGACATGAAAACTTTATCATTTTTAGAATAATCATTAAGCATATTTCTAACTTGGAGATTTTGTATATGTTTATGTTTAAGCATCCTTTTGCTATTTTTCATGCAAAAATCAACCCTTTTGACTATATCATATTATAGTAGTACTAAGGAAAGTAAACTGGTAGTACATAAACATGTTTTATACTCTCAGAGTTATAGTTAAGCCACTTAGATTTGTTTTCTTAGACATAGGTAAAATAATTTGATTTACTAATAGTTGTGCTTTGTCTTAGAAACGTAAAGTACAATTTTTACAATACTTTATTTGCATTTCTTGTTTTTTTTTGTTTTTTGGGGTTTTTTTTTTATATTTTTGTTGATTTTTTACAGAGAGGGAGAGGGATAGAGAGCTAGAAACATCGATGAGAGAGAAACATCGACCAGCTGCCTCCTGCACACCCCCTACCGGGGATGTGCCCGCAACCAATGTACATGCCCTTGACCGGAATCGAACCTGGGACCCTTCAGTCCGCAGGCCGACGCTCTATCCACTGAGCCAAACCGGTTTCGGCTGCATTTCTTGTTTTAAAAAAAATCTTTACTTTGCTTAAGCATGAAATTTTATGCCTCTTAAGCTGATTTATCGTGGTAACTAAAATGAAATGTAGGAAAAAAATCATGGAAGCTATATATACACATGGTAACAGGATTTCCTCTATTAATTTTAATCAAACAAAAAATAATCTGGTTTTCTGAAGTAATCTGTGGAAAGTTTTCTGTTTGTACTTCCAAGAAAAATAAAAAAATAATTTCATCACAATTTACTGATAATAGTGATTTAAATGATTTCAACCTAATATAGTAAACCCTCGATTTTGCAGACCTCAATTTAACAGACTTTAGATTTACTGGACAAAATTTCCTGTCCATATGTCATATGTGAAAATTAACGCCCCGTTAATTTTTAAATGCTTTTAACCAAGATTTGCTTATAATTAAATTAACAGGTTATTTATTTATTTATTTATTTGTGTTACTAATTCACTGTTATTTTTAACAAATTTTAGTGTATAGGCCCTATGTTGGAAAAAAACACTGTAGTAATTTCACTGGCATAAACACTGTATTTCTTATTTCACATATTTAATCTATACTTTTTCCATACTTTAATCATTTGAAAGAGAAATTCTGTACTAGAAAAACCAAATAGTAGATTGAGGGATGTGAAAGCTATGATATGTTTAGTCAATTTAAATACTTACTTTAACTGAGAAATATTACTCAGAAATCATTTTTAGGACTTTTCATTAATTATTGAGGTATATTCAGTAGCTTCGCTTCAGGAGCTAATACTTAATATCCCCCAAATAAAAGGGACTTTTAAAAGTTTACTAGGCTACCGAGGATCTTTCCTGAAAATGCAGACATGCAATTTAAAAGTAGTACTTTATATTGTTCTCAGTTTTAAAATAGGTAAGAGATTTAAGTTGATAGCGTCTATTTTAAATAGCTTGCAAATGTTCTGCTGGCTACCACTTTGCACTGTAGTTAAATAGAATTGTGACTTCAGAATGTAAGTACATGAGTATAAAAGTGGAATGCAAACTATAAAATCTTTAAGTGTTATTTTCCTGTAGTCAGATGAAGCCCTTCCCAGCTTTTTTCCCTTCCTTCCTTCACAAAAAGGATATCAAATGAAATGTTCTGAGACTTTTATTATTCCATATTATCTGTTTTTACTAATTACCTAAGTACTTATTAAGAGAATTATGATATTTGTATATTTATACCAGAAGAGTGATTGATAGTTTCCATTCCAGCCCATAAATCTACTTGAATAGTGTACCTAAGATGTATAATGATAGACCCAGAATAAAAGTTATACTTCATTAAGCTTCCATCATTAGCTATTAAGATATGAATTTTTCCATCATGTAGAATATCTTATTATTGGTATTTGTTTTTAGGCAAGAACTAGTTGCAGAACTGGACCAGGATGAAAAGGACCAGCAAAATACATCTCGTCTGGTACAGGAACATAAAAAGCTTTTAGATGAAAACAAAAGCCTTTCTACTTATTACCAGCAATGCAAAAAACAACTAGAGGTCATCAGAAGTCAGCAACAAAAACGACAAGGCACTTCATGATTCTCTAGGACTGTTAAATTTTAAAATATGCAAAGAAAGACTTTTTTTTAAAGAAACAAAAACCTTTATAATGACAATCATGAGTGTTAGCTTTTTGGCATGTTCTGAATGCCAACTGCCTATATTTGCTGCATTTGTTTCATTGTTTATTTTCCTTTTCTCCCGGTGGACATGCAATTCAACTGTCTCCTTGCATAAGATGGGGGCATCTGTGACTTGAATAAGCAGCAGTTCTCAATCAACTTCCAAACAGATGCGTGAGCCGTGGCTGTATATGCATGCTCTTTGTGTGAAGGCTAGCCTAACAAAACCAGGTGGTAACAAACTAGCTACTATGTGCAAAACACTTTTTTTTTTTTTTGAGGTGGAACCTCTAGAATGATGCTGTTCTTGTATCTCATCTCAAAAAAAAATGAATAATTTTTTTCCCCCCAGAGGATGGTATATACGAAGTTAAAGACAGGGTATGGTCAATCTAGAATAATTGGTGGTGCATTTTAGAAATGCAATACCTTGAGTAATATTCAAAGTGATGGCTTTGATGCCAGCATCCTTGGATCAGTACTGAACTTAGTTTCATCCATAAAATATTTAAAGGTAAGTGGTGGCTACTGTATTTAATAAAAGCATATTTCATTAGATGAAAATTTGACTAGGACACATTAAACAAAGTGGAACCCTTTATAAGGTTTAAAGATTTTTAATTCTGTGATGGCATGTATGCGTGTTGAAATTGTAAAGCTTTTATGACTAATATTAATATCTCTCCAGTGAAATTAAAAAGTAAATGAACACTATTCAACTTAAATCATAATTCCTCCCTATAATGATTATTGGATTATTTTACCATATATTTGAAAAACTGAAGAGAAATATGGAAAATGGAAATAATTGCTCCAGTGAAAAGGCTTGGACTTAGATACTTTTACAACATGATATGCATTAAAAAACTAGGAAATCAGGAAATGTTAGTAAGAAATTAAAGAAGTAATTATAAATTTATCAAGTATCTATCGATATTCGAATAATTGATTTTCCTGGCAAGCCCATCCTAGAATGTCTATTGCCTTTCAACACTTTTAAGGAAATTCCAACACTTATAAAGAGAGAAAATTTATATTGTTAACAGTAACTTTGCTACCAATTTTGAAAATAAAAGTAATAATAAAACTTCATTGAAATAATAGGCTATATAAGATCTATTTTTTCAGTTGGTATTAAAATAAATAATATTTTGATACCAGTACAAGGTGTCTTTTAAATAAGGATGTCATCAACCTCATTTTTATAGCATTAATGTTTTTTTAAGAAAAAATTTAAAATGAAAGTATAATTGATGTGATTATTAGAACTATATCATGATTGTACTGTAGTTTTGCTCTATTTCAGATTAGCAGGTTGATCTAAGTTATCAAAACTATTCTTAAAAATGCTAAAGCAGGTAACTTTTTCTTTCATTATTTTTTTCCTCCTTCCACTCAGTTTTATAATGTAATCTTTGTGTATACAAGCAATAAAGGCAAAGGACAGTTTGTACTAAACTGTGTCATTTTTTAGATCTTCAAAATCTCTTAGTAAGTTTCTGGTAAATAAATGTCTACCATCACTTCATTTAAACAAAAGGAGGGTTATTATTTCCAAATAGTTTGATTACCTAGCTGAAAGTAATATGGGGCTTCAACATATTAATAGTGAAATAAAATTGGCACAGAAAATAACTGTAGACTAAGGAAAAGCATAACTCAACCATAGCATTGTTTGTATATATATTTGTCACTCCTCCAAAAGGGACCTAATCAGTGTTTATGGATGTTTTTCATTATCAGAGAAGAGCATGAGCTATGCAAGCAGGGATACTAAGGCTTGACTTTTCCATTAGGATTTAGCATTATAAATTTTTATTTTATTTCTTAGTCATTAATGTGTTTTTGCTCTACATCACATACTTAAAGGAGAAAGTTGTTATTATTGTTACTATTACATGTAGTCAATTCATAAAAATATGAATAGGTAAATGAAAGTAAATAATAGTTTTAAGTATGATGCCAAATACAAAAAAGGCTTTTTGCACACTTGCCTGTTTGTTAACATTAGCTCCTGGGATTTTCAGTATTGTAATATTCCTGGGCACTGGGTGCAATTCAGCCTTACTTGGTTTTTAAGTAGTTGTGTTGCCAAGTTCATACTTTGTAAATCGTGATTATCTTTAATAATCAGAGAAAAAGATTTCAGTGCTCATTAAAATCCACAGCCAGTTTCATCAGTGTCCTTAGCCATCAAACCTTCAAAGAGATGTTAACAATGAGTCAAATTTTTTATTCTGATTTTAGTATTCTAATCCTTGGAGGTTTTTTTGTTTTTGTTTGTTTAGTTCTGTGTGTGTGTGTTTTTGGTGGAAATAACAAACAGACAGGTGGCTAAAAGCTTCCAATATAAGAAATTCATGAACAATCTCTGAACAAGCCAGAATTATGTTTGTTCTTGCCTCCAGGAAAAGAAGCAAAGCTTTAATCTAAAGGGAAGTACTCCTCAACCATAAAAACACTTAGTTCAGAATATTTACCTTAAACTTCAACAAATAAAAATTAGTTCAGAATATTTACCTTAAACTTCAACAACATAAAAAAAGAAATGAAAACCATAAAAAAAGAACCAGACAGAAATGAAGGATACAATAACTGAAATGAAGAATAATTTACAGGGTTTCAACAGTAGAGTACATGAAGCAGCGAATCAAGTCAGCAATTTGGAATATAAAGAAGCAGAAAACACCCAATCAAAACAGCAAAAAGAAAAAAGAATAAAAAAGAAAAGTAAGGATAATGTACGGAGTTTTGGGGACACCTTCAAAGGTAAAACATTCATATCATTGGGGATGCCAGAAGGAGAAAAGAGAGCAAGAAATTGAAACCTTTTTGAAAAAATAATGACAGAAAACTTCCCTAACCTGCTAAAGGGAATAACTATAGAAGTCCAGGAAGCACAGAGAGTCCTAAACAAGATGAACCCAAAAAAGCCCATTTGCATGACACATCTATAATTAAAATACCAAGGCTTAAAGACAAAGAGAATCTTATAAGCAACAAGAGAAAAGCAGTCAGTTACCTATCAGGGAGCTCCCATAAGATTGTCAGCTGGTTTCTCAATAGAAACTTTATAGGCCAGAACAGATTGGAATGAAATATTCAAAGTGATGAAAAGCAAGGGCCTATAACCAAGATTATTCTACCCAGCAAAGCGATCATTTAGAACCAAAGGATAGATAAAGATCTTCCCAGACAAGAAAAAGCTAAAGTTCATCACCACCAACCATTTTTATTTTTTTAAAAAAAGGGGTCTTCTTTAAGAAGAAGAAGAAAATGATCAAAAATATGAACAATAAATGGCCATAATAAAGAACAAAATCTTGGCCTGGCCAGTGGCTTGGTTGGTTGGAGCATCATCCTGGTGCAGATTCGATCCTGGGTTGTAACACATAAGAGAGGCAACTGATCAATGTTTCTCTCTCACATTGATGTTTCTCTCTCTTTCTCTCTCTCTCAACAAAAACATCCTCAAGTGATAATTAAACAGACAAAATGTTACCATATGGGACAGCATGGATGCACCTAGATAATATTATGCTAAGTGAAATAAGTCAGAGAAAGACAAATACTATATGATTTCACTTATATGTGGAATCCGAAGAGCAATGTAAACAAAACAGAAACAGACTCATAGATAAAGAGAACAAATTAAGGGGAATTTGAGGACTGGTTGTAAAAGGTGAAGAGAATGAGAAGTACAGGTTGTTAGCTACAAAATAGTCATGGGAATGTAAAGTGCAGCATAGAAAATATAGCCAATAATATTGTAATAGCTATGTATGGTGCCAGTTTGGTACTGGAAATGTTAGGGGGACCACTTTGTAAAGCATATGATTGTCTAACCACTATGCTGTACACCTAAAACTAATGTAAAATAATATTGAGGATAAACTGTAATTGAGAAAAAGTTTTAATTTAAATAAATTACTTTTAAAAATTACCTTATAGCAGCATAGCATATTGAAGATACTTGTGTAAGTGTTGTTACAAATGTTTGACTATCTTTGCTTAAGTATTCTAGGGCAGCAGTCACCAACCGGTGGTCTGCAGACCACTGGTGGTCCATGAGGTCTGAAAGGTTGGCGACTGCTGGTTTAAGGAAACCTTTGGAGCAGCGGTTGCCAACTGGTGGTCCGTGAGGTCTGAAAGGTTGGTGACCGCTGTTCTAGGGTATTGAATGTTATTTTTTCTCCAAGTTTCTTCATTTGTTTTTTAAGAATAGTTTATTGATTTCTTCACAATCCCAATGAATTCTACTTTGCATGAAGAACAGAATGGCATGCACTGCTAAGTGATTCTTCTAATTAGAAAACTGATTTTTTGTAATTTATCTAAGTTACATTATTTTATTCCTTTACCAATGTACTAGACCCTTCCCCCCAACCAATATGTGTGTGACACACACACACTTGTAAATTCTACCTTCATTTTAGTAAATCCATCCATTCATTAACATGCCTGTAACAAAATTTTATTGAGCACCCACTATAAGCCAAGCTGCTATGGCTAATGCCAAGTTACATATCCATTTTAGTCGCATGGTAGTTAAATCATATTCCCATTTCACAGATGGGAAAATAGGCCCCTGAAGGTCAAGACTTATGCCTGAGGCTGTCTTTCCATTGTCTGTTTTAAGCAGAATCTTATGGAAGTGGACTCTGGCCACTATTAATCTATGATGTCAAGAAGAACATAGGTTCACATCCATTTACCATGGCATGTCCCATGGCCATCCTACCTTCAGGGATGCAAGGAAATGTCTATATAATGGGCAGACATGTGTCTAACTTAGAGGTGGGATAAAAGCTAGGCCACTGTCTCCTCTGAATCATCTGTCCCCACTTTTCATAATAAAAGGAGAAATAGGAAAGCTGGCCTCACAAGAATGTGAGGTAATTTCCGTTTTCATTAGTATCAAAATCTGACCAATATGGTGTACAGTACTTAAGATTTTGCTGTGTTTATAATTGATGCATCTTGGAAATACAAAATTTCAAAATGTGAAGTTGGAGCACTTTAGTTGGAACACTAGTTGGGAAGTAGACTTGGAGTGATTTAGGTATTTAATAACAGATAATTGACCTTAGAAAACAACTTTCAATTGTATCTCAATTAAATGAATGAACTCATAGATACAGAGAATAAACTGACAGCTGTCAGATGGGAAGGGGTTGAGGGGGGGCTGGGTGAAAGAGGTCAAGGGATTAAGTAAAAAAGAAAGGAAGAAAGAAACTTTGGTAGAACAACCCATTATGAGAAAAGCCATAAGAGGAAAAAAGTTTAATAAACAGATACTATTAGACACAATGGAATTAACATTTACTAAGAGTATACTGTTTCAGGCATTTCTTTTTTTTTTTTTGGGGGGGGGGGGGCGCTGGTGCACAGATTCATGCACATTGAAAGGAAATTAATTAGAAGGTGGCTGGCAGGGTGGGACTGGGCAAGATGAGCTGGACATGCCCTGGAGCCAACCTCTGCAGACCTTCCCCGGCCGGCTGCACCTGGGGCTGTGCTAGGGCTTGAAGGGCATCTGCAGAGTGAGTGGGGTCTCTCTAGCAGGTGGGGTCTCTCGGCCTGGCCTGTGGAAATCTGGCCAAAACCAGCTCTCCGACATCCCCTGGGGGGCCCGGATTGCGAGAGGGTGGTTCTCAGGTGAACCACCCCAGAATCCGGCTCCCTCCTCTCTGGTTCTGAGAACTGCCGCTGCCAAGTCACCGCAGCTTGTCAGCTTCTGTGTTGAGCGTCTGCCCCTGGTGGTCAGTGTGCATCATAGCTACTGGTTGGAGCGTCTGCCCCCGGTGGTCATTGTGTGTCATAGCTACTGGTTGGACAGTCGCTTAGCCTTTTATATATATATATATTTGTATATATAAAGTATTAACATATGTCTTCTTTCCTCCCCATTGACCTCTCTCCAACTGTTCCCATCCCCCAGCATATGCCCTCACCCCCCTAGTGTCTGTGTCCATGGGTTATGCTTATATGCATGCATACAAGTCCTTTGGTTGCTCTCTTACCTCCCCCTCCCCTGCTTTCCCCCTGAGGTTGGATGGTCTGTTTGATGTTTCTATGTCTCTGGATCTATTTTTGTTCATAAGTTTATGTTGTTCATTATATTCCACAAATGAGTGAGATCATGTGATATTTATCTTTCTCCAACTGGCTTATTTCGCTTAGCATAATGCTCTCCACGTCCATCCATGCTGTTGCAAATGGTAAGAGTACCTTCTTTTTTACAGCAGCGTAGTATTCCATTGTGTAGAAGTACCACAGTTTTTTAATCCACTCATCTGCTGATAGGCATTTAGGCTGTTTCCAAATCTTAGCTATGATAAATTGTGCTGCTATGAACATAGGGGTGCATATATCCTTTCTGATTGGTGTTTCTGATTTCTTGGGATATATTCCTAGAAGTGGCTGTAGGAATATATGTAGTTTTTTGAGGAATCTCCATACTGTTCTCCACAGTGGCTGTACCAGTCTGCATTCCCACCAGCAGTGCATGAGTGTTCCTTTTTCTCCACATCCTCGCCAGCACTTGTGTTTGTTGATTCGTTGATGATAGCCATTCTGACAGGTGTGAGATGGTATCTCATTGTCATTTTATTTTCATCTCTCAGATGATTAGTGACTTTGAGCATGTTTTCATATGTCTCTTGGCCTTCTGTATGCCCCCTTTCGAAAAGTGTCTATTTAGTTCCTTTGCCCATTTTTTTTATTGGATTGTTTATCTTCCTTTTGTTAAGTTGTATGAGTTCCCTGTAAATTTTGGAGACTAACCCCTTATCAGATATAACATCAGGCATTTCTTAAATGTTATCCTTGCGTTAGAGATAAACTGAAGCCCAATGATGTTTGAAAACTTGTCCAGCTAGTAAGGTAAATGAAAGACTCCAGTTCAAACCCAGGTCTTAGCCTCAAGACATATAAAAACCTCAGTTTAGAACTTGTAATGTATTTTCTTGTAGACTTAACAAAGAGGAGGAGAGCTAGGTTCCTAAGCCCATTCAAGAAAGTCTGTTTGGTCTTTAATGGAAATGAGATACTAATACCCCCGAATATTCCAACAAGGACTATGAGAGAAAACAGAAAAATGAAGTGGATGTTCAGATGTTGAGATTGTGATTTTACTCTTTTAAAAGTTCTTTCCCTTTTTATTGTATGCTGCACAGTAAAAATAAAAGCCAGGCGGAAAGACCACCTTACCCATAACTCTACCCATGCTTCTTTGGCAGGAGCCCAGGGCCCTTTGCCATGGCCACAGTTGGAGCCCCTGCAAGAAAACTACAAGGACAGGAACTTTCCCTCACTACTGGCCCAACCTGGATGCCTGCAGGTAGGGCTGGGCTTGAGGGGCGGGGATTCCCAAGGTTCTCCAGAAGATTTGATGAAGATAAGCACAGTCCCAACAAGAGGTGGGAAAACTGATTCAGAACTATAGTGGCTTTAAATTTTTGGGTTTTTGTTTTTTAAATGCTCATTGTGGGGGTCCCAGCCTCAAATTCTGCTTCACAATGACAGGATATGACCCAGGGATAAACTTTTTGTCCCCAGTTTCCCAAGCAATTCTTTTGCACAGACAAATTTGAGAATTACTGACACCATGGAGTGGATAGAAAGAATAGCAGTTATACATTTTTTAGATCCTAACACATGCAGTATTGTGAAAGCTAAAAGGATGCATGTGATATTGTAAGTTATAATAAATATGTATTTGGTCTTGTCCCCTATTCCTGGCATACAGCTCCAAAAACCCTTAGAATTTCCTAAGGTGAGAGTAATAAAGGTGTCTTTTGTTTTGTTAATGAGGTGACTTTTTGGAAAGCCTACCCTCTCTCCCCTCACAGAGTGCAGGGGTGGGGACGAGTTACCAGGGAACCAACTACAGGTTAGAAAGTTGGAACTTTTAGTCCCTCCTCCAGACTTCAGGGGCGGGGAGAGGGGCTGGAGATTGAGTTCAGTCTCCAATGGCCAGTGATTGAATTGATCCTATCTGTGTAATGGAGCCTCCATAAAAACCCCAAAGGACAAGGTTAGGAGAGCTTCCAGGTCAGTGAACTCGTTGAGGACCAGGGAGAGTTGTACCACGGGGAGCATGGAAGCTTCTTGCACTTTCTACACACCTTACCCTATGCATCTCTTCCATCTGACTGTTCCTGAGTTCCATCCTCTTATAATAAAAGGGTGATTTAGTAACTAAAATGTCTCACTGAGTGAGCTGCATTAGCAATTTAATTGAATCTAAGGAGGGGTCGTTGGAACCTCTAATCTGTAGCTGATCCATCAGAAAGAAGCACAGGTGACAACCTGGATTTGTGATTGGTGTCTGAATTGGGGTGTGGGGGAGTGCAGTCACTTGTGACTGAATCCCTAACTTAAGGAACCTGATGCTATCTCTGAGTAGATAGTGTCAGAATTGAGTTGACTTGTAGGGCACCCAGCTGGTGTCTAAGAATTGCTTAGGTGTAGGCAGGGAACCCACACTTCAGAATTGGAGTCAGAATCATTAATGAGTCAGAGAAAGATAAAATCTGCCATATCCCTGGGATTCACACAAAATAGGAGCATGGAGGTAAGGATAAGATTTGGAAAGATGCAGAGATAGGGTTTTCAAAAATAATGGAAAGCCAACTCAAAATGTTTTTAGATAAGTGGAGGCAGGGACGCGTGGTGGAGAGAAAGCTGACTTTCTATATAAGAAGGTATACCTGAATATCAGAAAATCAAAAAGTTTTAAGTATATGAGCTTTGTCTCTTCCACCAAAGGAGGAAGCAAAGCAAGTAAAGGTGAAATTAGAAATTATTTTAGAGGTATACTATTCTACAATTGTGTTTATCATAACAATGAGTATAAAAAGGCAACCTAAATAGGCATTAGTCATCAGGGTTGAATTAGTAGAGTGTGAAAAGCCACGGCCAGCATGGTTTTCGGGTTCAAAGGCTTGGAGAAAGAGCTGACGCACAAATTGATACACAAGACAAGATTAACTTTGAAATTATGGGGGGAGGCCAGGGAAAACAACTCTAGCAGTCAAGTTCCACTGAGTCTCTTTTCCCAGCTGCTTTCATTTACTAGAATACACAATTGCCTTTTAGGAATACAAACAGACATATCAATGGTAATGTATATAGTAAATAGTAAGATTATCAGGTTTGGGGGAGTTTGCTTTAGGCCATTGAGTCAGCAGTAAGTAATAAAATGTAAATATTCACCCTGTTAATATCAAAGGGGAGCCCAAACTCAGCCTTCTGGTGGACTCCTCCCATTTATATTAATTACTGTTGATCTTGGTTTCCAGCAGTAGAGCTATACTATATAATACTATATAGCCATTAAAAAGTATGATATAGTTCTATCATCGCTGTATAAATCTGTCCAAATTGAGAGTGTCAAAATATTAAAAGATTGATACACCTAGAAGTAGAGTTTATAAGAAAAATGTAACGTTCTTAAATCTCAGTGTAATTCATTATATAAACAATTTAAAGGAGCTATACAATTATATCAATAGATGCCTAAAGGACATTTGCTAATACTTACAAATAAAATAGATGGATTAAAATGTAATTTCCCAAATTTAATAAAAGCCACTCATCTAAACCAACTGCATATTAAATCAATGACTGTCATTTTAATTAAATTTGCAACATTTTAATTAAATCTGAAACAAAACAGAGATGCGCTATCTTCATTCAACATTTTAAAAGTTTTAATTAATGTAAAAAGGCCCCAAAGTAGAATAATTAGTGTAAACACTGGAAATTAAGAAACAAGACTATTTTTGTTTGCAGACTGTAAAATCGTATAGAAAGTTCACAAGATTCTATTTAAATTCTACTGGAATTATAGAATTTGATAAAGTGACTGTGATATGTATTGAAATCAGTAGTTTTTCTCTATAAAATAATAATTAGAAGTAGGAGTGAGATTTTTAAAAATTACACTGACAATTGCAATAAAACTATGAAGTACTGAAGAAAACAAGTAACAGGAAATAAGAATTAAAGAAACCAGAGTCTTCATGAATAATATAAAACAAGATTTTGAATTTAACATTTTCCTAAATAAGAAAACAATTTGATAAAATATTGTAGCTATATGTACGTATAGATTATTTGTTTAATGTAATTTCAATAAAAAATCCAATGAAATTAGGAATGGGTTTGTTTTGAATGGGACCAATGATTTTAAAACTCTTAAATACTCAACAGTTGAGGTATAATTTACAAATTGTACATATTTAGGTGTACAGTTTAAGTTTTGGTAAAATGTATTCACCTGTGAAACCATATTCAAGATTTTGAGTTTCCCCAATCCAAAATTTCTTTGTGCCCCTTGATAATTCAGTTTTTCTCCATTCCCTCCCCAGACAGCTGCTGATCTGCTTTCTGTAACTATAGTTATTTGGCATTTTCTAGTATTTAATCCTACAGAATATAGTCTCTTTTTGGCTGGCTTTTCACCCAGCATAGTGATTTTGATGTTCACCCAAGTTATTGCATGTATTAGTAGTTTGTTCCTTTATTATTTTTGAGCAGGATTTTGTATAGATTCAACAAATTTTGTTATTGATGGATATTTTGTTTGGGTTTCCAAGTTTTGGCTCTTACAAATAAAGCTCCTGTGAACATTTCTGTACAAGTCTTCATGTAGACATCTGTTTTCATTCCTTTGAGGTAAATACTTTGAAGTGGCTTAGCTAAGTTTTATAATAGGTTTTTGTTTAACTTCTTAAGAAACTGCCAAAGTTCTCCAAAGTGGTTGTACAATTCTGTATTCCCACCAGCAGTTATTAGAGTTCCTATTGTTCCACATCCTTGTCAGCCTTTGGTATGGTCAGTCTTTTTAATTTTATCCAATAGGTGTGTAGTGATGTCTGATTGTGGTTTTGACTTGCATTTCCCTACTAACTAATGTGCTTATTGGACTGTCACATAATTTATTTTGTGCAGTGTCTGGTAATAGCCTTTGCCCACTTTTTAAATTGAGGTGTTTCTCCTCTTAATATTGAGTTGTAAGACTTCTATATACTTTTGTTAGTTCTTTCTCTGATATTTGTGCTGTGAATATTTTCTCCAAGCCTGTAGTTTGCTTCTTTCATTTTCTCATTCATGCTTGTGAAAGAAACAAGACTTTAATTTTTGATGAAGTCTAACTTACCTGTTTTAAAATTTTATGTTTCATGCTCTGTGTTCTGTCTAAAATATTTTTACAAAGATTTTTTTCCCTATGTTTCTTCTAGAAGTTTTCCAGTTTTAGATTTTACATTAGGACTGTGACCCATTTTGAGTAATTATTGTGTTTGGTTGAAAATAAGGATCAATGTTTATTTTTTTCCATACAGCTATCCAGTTTTCTTTGTAAAAACTTTCCTTTCCCCCTATTGAATTGCCTTAAGCACCTTTGTTAAAATCAATATGAGTTTATTGGTGAGTTTACTATTGATTTCCATTGATATGTATCAAATTGTAGCCTTATAACAAATTTTGAAATCAATAATATAAGTTCTCCAACATTATCCTTTATTAAAATTCTTTTAGCAGTTTCCATATAAATTTTTATTTTTTTATTTTATTTTTAATTTATCTTTAACATTGAAGATGTCCCCTTTGTTTGTTTTTTTCCTCATTGACCCCCTCTACCCCACACCTGCCCTCCCAGGCCTTCACCACACTATTGCCCACCCCCAATCTCCCACCTTCCCTCTGAAATTCATCAGTCTGTTCCATGCTTCCATGTCTCTGGATCTATTTTGTTCAGCAGTTTACTTTGTTCATTAGATTCCACATATGAGTGAGATCATGTGATACTTATCTTTCTCTGACTGGCTTATTTTGTTTAGCGTAATACTCTCCAGGTCCATCCATGCTGTTGCAAATGGTAAGAGTTCCCTTTTTTTTATAGCTACATAGTATTCCATTGTGTAAAATGCCACAGCTTTTTTATTCACTTATCTGCTGATAGATACTTGAGCTGTTTCCACATCTTAGCTATTAAAAAATGGACTGCTATAAACATAGGGGTGCATATATTCTTTCTGATTGTTTTTGTTTTCTTAGGATATATTCTTAGAAATGGGATCAGATCACTGGTCCAAATGGGAGTTCCATTTTTAATTTTTTGAGGAAACTCTATACTGTTTTAGTATCAACTTATTAAGTATTATTTTAAAAACCCAGTTTATTGGTATTTTGATTGGAATTTCTTTGAATCTATAGTTGGGAAGAATTGACATCTTAATAATATTGAATTTTCTAATGCATGAACATGGTGATTTTCTTCATTTATTTAGATAATTTCTGATGTCTTGTGGCAATACAAACATATTTTTTAATGTACAGATCATGGATATGTTTTGTTTTATTTATTCCAAAGTAGTATGTTAGCTTCTATTAAAAGTAAAATACTTTTAGACAGGGCTTCCCCACTCTGAGGAATCTACAAGATGAAGAGCATCTGTATATAAGGACATGAAGTTACTTGAAACACTGCATAAAGGCCAAAAAATACTTTTTTTAACTAAAAAAAATACCCTAAACAACAAAAATGTCTATCAACAGGGAAAAGATTAAATTAATTATGGTAAATTATGTAGTATATTAAAGGAAGAATTAGGTCTATGTATGTTGATCCAGATCAATGTCTATGACCTAGTGCTATGGAAATAGGACATTGTAGAGCAGATGCATGATGCTATTTTGGTCAAAATAAAATTTAAAAAGCAAAACAAAAACTGTATGTGTAATATGACATGCATATAAATATAGTGGAGAAGGTACTCCTAACAGTGGTTATCCCAGAAATGATAGATCAATGTGGTGGAGAGATTATTATCTTTTTATATATTTCAGAATTGTTTTGGCATGTGTAATGCGAATGGCTAACTTGGTAACTTAAAAATCTAAGCAAATGTGCAGTAGGAGGACACCGATGTGGAGACGGGACAGTGAGTGGTCATGTATTAAAAGATGCAGTAGTATGTGGGGGCACAATTTGTTGGAGGGTGGGAGTTAGGCGATTTGTATATTTTAAAAGATTCTGCAACAAAATGGAATGAATTCTTTGATTTACAAATTGATATTCATTTTGAAAATAATTTTTAATTATAATACTTTTGCAAGTTGTAGCAAAGGAATAGGATTTCATAAAATGCATTATAAGCATTTATAGCAGATGCAGTATAAACAACCCTGATGTATACCTTCAAAGATAATTGTTTTTAGATCATCAAGAATATTTTTTTAATTGATCTCCTGTGATTTCCTTAGTCTGCACGCAAACAGTGTCACAAAGACTCTAATAAATGAGGAGGGAAGTAAGAGAGGGAGGGAAAACACAAGAGCACAGCATAATGACATGGTCTATAACCATCTAGAAGAGGACAAATTACAACTAACAGTTTATCAGAGTTCTTCCACAGCCACATATATGTGAATCATAAATCTCTCTGCACCTCAGTAAGGTGCTTGATCGGGAGCACACATGGAAAGCTTGTCTCCCCTGAGTTAGAAAGAAATGGAGGCAAATTCATAAATCAATGAGGAACAAATCCCTGTCTCTGCCTGAGACATTCCGTTTATAGCATTACGTGCAGACTTAACAACAGAATATACACGTGGACAGAAAACTTGAGTAAACAAAGCACCTTTGTGGTTAAAAGTGTTCAGACACTGAAGCCAGAAACCCAAGGAGCTCTCAGGAAGCGGTGCTCTCTCCACGCTCACACACCTTCACTATCCATGAAATGTCCTTTACCTTTGCTTACTCAGTTCCTTTAAGCAAATGAAGTAAAAGTTTCCTGCTGTGCTTCTGCTTCTGTTCAGGTCCTGCCAATAGGTGACACTTGCCAACCACTTATAGGACATGGCAAAAGACCAGAGAAAATACTGCAGAGAGATACCTTAGCTTCAAATCTGATGTAGCTTATTCTCATACTTAGGAGGGATCAAATGAGTCTGCTTTCCCCAATATTAGCCATGCCAACAATCATACTTAAAACTACATGCCTCTAGCTTCAGTGACTATCTTAAAACTAACAGAAATCATGTACTTTTTGGGTAGGTCTGTAAATAAAAAAAAATACAGGAAATCTATGTTTATTTTTCTTTTTGCCTAAGCAAGCTAGGTTTTGCTGCTTGAAATGTTTAAGCGTTGCTATAATTATTCCTTAGAACTTCATTTAGGATCTGAACAATCTGCCATTTCCCTTAAATAACAACCTGTCACCGTGACGAATGCAGAGGTGGTTGGTCTGCAATGCAAAAGTAGGTGTGTTTCAGCTTACTGTTCAGTGGATGAGCAAGAGGCAGGTTCATTAAAATGAAACAGTAAAATTTGCCCCTACCCAGATGTAGGGCTTTGGTTATTTGGGAGGTAAGAGATATCCTATTTTATACTAAAAAACTAGAGGCCCAGCGCATGATTCAATCGTGCGGGTAGGGTCCCTAGGCCTAGCTTCCTGCGATCAGGGCCATCTTCTGCCTGTTCGCCAGTCCCCAGGCCCAATGCTGCCTCCGCCGCCGCCACTGAGCTGCCAGGCTGTTGGGATCACCAGCTCATCCCCAGCCGCTGCCGCTGCTGCTGGGGCTTGAGGCGCTGACGAAGGGGAGCACGGCAGGGGATCCGGGTGCGGACAACCGGCTCCCCGCCTCCGATGGCAGCGGAGCTGGGTGTCCAGGGTGTCCGAGGCAGCCCCCCTCAGCGGCCGCCAATCCAGCCGTTGAGAGGCGGGGGGGGGGGGGGGGCGGGAGTCCCGCGCCTCTCAATGGCCGGATATGCCACCCCGAGTCCCGCCCCCCAGCCTCCCACCGCCCAATCGTGGGCGTAGCGGAGTGATGGTTATTTGCATATTGCCTTTTTATTATGAAGGATAGCCAAATGGGACCTAGAAGTATTAAGTATTGGTTACTTAAAAGATTTCCTTTACCTTTGTTCCAGATTCTCTTATTCTGCTGGCTATTAGAATTGGGGTATTTTATTATCCATTAAAATGTCACCTTTTTTTGTTTTGTTGAATTTATTGGGGTGACATCCTACCTAATAAAAGAGTAATATGCAAATTGGCCCTAACTCCACTACACCCACAAGCCACGCCCACCATCCAATCAGGAGCAAATATGCAAATAAACCCAACCAAGATGGCTACAGCCACAGAGAGCAGGAGGGAGGCTTGGTTTTCCCTGGTAACAAAGGAAGCCAAGCTTTCCACGTGTTGTTGCAGGCCTATGCCTGCACTCAAGGCTACAAAGTTTCAATTATAGAAAGTAAACAAATCCAAACAGAAATGGCGGCAGCCACTGAGCTGGAAAGAGCGGGAGGCTTGGGTTTCCCCCAGCAATGGAGGAAGCAAAGCTTCTGAAGCCCTGGCCAGCCTAGGCCTCCGCTCCAGGCTACAAAGTTTCAATTATAGAAGAACACAAAACCCAAAAGAAATGGCTGCTGGCCACAGAGCGAGCAGGAGGCTTGGCTCTGCTCCAGGCTACAAAGTTTCAATTGTAGAAGGTAAATAAATTCCAGATACCAGGGCCTCTGCCTGGGTCGCCAGGGGGCGAGGCCTGCCTGCAAACCACCACAGGCCCTTCACCCCGGCCGCCCCATGCCCCAAGGGAACCCCCACCCTGATCCAGGACACCCTTCAGGGCAAACCAGCTGGCCCCCACCCGTGCACCAGGCCTCTATCCTATCTAATAAAAGAGTAATATGCAGATTGACCATCACTCCAACACACAATATAGCTGCCCCCATGTGGACACAAGATGGCCACCACAAGATGGCCAGCAGGAGAGGGCAGTTGGGAGCAATCAAGCCTGCAGGGGAGGGCAGTTAGGGGTGACCAGGCCAGCAGAGGAGGGAAGTTGGGGGTGACCGGGCCTGCAGGGAAGGGCAGTTGGGTGGGACCCAGGCCTGCAGGGGAGAGCAGTTGGGGGGGAACAGGCCTAAAGGGGAGGGCAGTTAGGGGCAAACACGCTGGCAGGGGAGCAGTTAGGCATCAGTCAGGCTGGCAGGGGAGTGGTTAGGGGGTGATCAGGCTGGCAGGCAGAAGCAGTTAGGGGCAATCAGGAAGGCAGGCAGGCGAGCAGTTGGGAGCCAGCAGTCCTGGATTGTGAAAGGGATGTCCCAGATTGGAGAGGGTGCAGGCTAGCCTGAGGGATACCCCCACCACTCCCCCCCGTGCTAAGTGTCTGACTGATTGGTTGACTTGTCGCTATGATGCGCACTGACCACCAGAGGGCATACGCTCCAACCAGTAGGTTAGCTTGCTGCTGGGGTCTGGCCAATCGGGACTGGGTGAGATAGGCCAGATACTCCCTGGAGCCCTCCCACAGTCCCTCACTGGTTGGCCGGCCACTATCAGCTCTGATGGGCCCTGATCACCAGCCAGGCAGAGAGACCCCATCCATGCATGAATTCATGCACCGGGCCTCTAGTTGGTTAATAAAAGTATATAGGTTTCAGGTCTACAATTCTATAATACGTCATCTGTACACTGTATTATGTGTTCACTGCCCCAGGTTCCATCACTATTTATGCCCCCTTTACCCTCTTTTACTTCTCCCACCTTTTCTTTCTGGTAATCACCATACTGCTATCTGTATCTACAAGTTGTTGTTTTTTTTGTTTTGGGGTGGTTTTTTTTCCTGCTTAGTTCCTTCATCTTTTTCTCTAGCTCCCCAACCTATCTCCCCTCTGACAGCTGTCAGTCTGTTTTCTGTATCTATGAGTCTGTTTCTATTTTGTTATTTTTGTTGTTAGTTTATTTTGTTCATTAGATTCCACATATAAGTGAAATCATATGGGTAGTTGTCTTTCTCTGACTTGCTTATTTCACTTAGCATAATGTTCATCAGGTCTATCTATGCTGTTGCAAAGGGTAAGATTTCCTTCTTTATCATGGCCGAGTAGTATTCCATTGTGTAAATTATCATAGCTTTTGTAAACACTCATCAACTAATGGGCACTTGGGCTGCTAACAAATCTTGGCTATTGTAAGTAACCCTGCAATGAACATAGGGGTGCATACGTTTCATTTCAAGGACTGTTTCTACAAATCAATTTCAAGAATACATGGATATGCTTCTTTAATTTTTTTCTTGGTGGATAGCTATATTTTTTTAGTGATTTTTTTAATACATAAAAAGAAAAGGGAAAAGTAAACTGTAATGATGGAGACAAGGGCAGGCTATTCACTGACATGACAATCTCTAGTTTTTATTATTTGTAATTGTAGTGTAGGCATGCCAACTCTAGATGTAATGGTAACAAATACATTTCTGCCTTTTCTTACATCAGCATTCATCAAATTGCTCCTGGATGCAGGTAAGGCAATGCAGTTATTAAAGGAGCTTTGCTTTGGAGCCTGAAACTGAGAGGCTTGTCACTGACTATGAGGGAATAGCACTTCCTGGAGGAAAAAGACATGGGTGGCAGACCTGTTCTGGTCCTGGCTGGGTGCCACCTTGCTGTTGGGAGACTTGGTAGAGTCTGGAGGCCCGGCCTCAGTTTCCTCATCAAGTAAACACAAGGAAGGCCTAGGTCCAATTCTAAATGCCTATAATCTCAATATTGTTAACGTTACCTCTCCCATCCTCCACTAAGGCTGAATCATTTCTTCTGTCACCTATACTAAAGGTGTTGATGATAAAATAAGAATGAACCAAAATGTTGTGGGGAAATAGAAGGTGTATTTGTTTAGTCCTCCTTTCAGAACTGATTGTAAGTCCTCTCATTTACAGTAACAACAGTGTTAACATAAATTCTTCATAGTCCTTTTTAAAATATTACCTTGATTGCCCTGGCCAGTGTGGCTTGGTTGGGCATCATCCCATGCACTGAAAAGTTGCTGGTTCAATTCTCGGTTAGGGCATTTTTAGAAAAATATTACCGTGATTTAGGAGTCATTAAATGTTATGTAAACAAATGTCAAAATCAAACTCCATGGAAGATGTCTAATACTGTAGAGAGTCCTGGATTTGGACCAAATTACTGCTGCTATGCACAAGAGATGCATTTTGCAAATCCAGCATAATGGACTGTCTCAGATAATATGGCAGGGTAGCATTCCCAGATCCTACACATGCCCTATTGCAAGTCTTGTTGTAGTAAACTTGAGGGACACTCACTGAGAGAAAAGCTGCCTCCAAACATAGGTGGAAATTGAATTTAATACTCCAATCACAATAAATTGTAGCGATTATTTGTGTAATACCATAAATGTACACATAAATGAGTCATTTAAGGAGTATTCTTTCAGTTATTAACTTGGCATAAATATTAATCCTTGAAGATTAAGCTGAGCACTAATCACTTTCAACATTTAAGGACCTTTTATAACCCCAAATTCCTTATTTACATATGATAATTTCCCCAGTGGCAAGGTGAGTAGGGCTGGTCATTGCTATGTAAGCAATAATATATGACAAGACTTGTAACAAGGAATGGGTTTTCATCTCTTCATTCCCAATTTGAGCTTAATTAAAACTCCTCAGACCTTGGCCCTGTTTAACACCAGGGCAAAACAAGCCCTGAAGTGCTGACGCCTCCTTCACTTCTGCCTGCTGGGTCAGCTCTTTAAGGGTCGTGATTGTATAGCACATCCACAGTGGCCTGGCCACAGGTCCAGGATGGCAGGGTGCCTCAGAGCAAAGAAACAGAACACACCTCAGCAAGTATTTCAGCAATTTGCCTGACTTTTTTTTTTTTAATCTTTATTGTTAAAAGTATTACATATGTCCCCTTGACCCTTTTTAGCCCCCCCCCCTCCCACCCCCAGGCTTTCACCACCCTATTGTCTGTGTCTATGGGTTATGCATATATGCATACAAGTTCTTGGTTGATCTCTTCCCACCCACCCTTGCCTTCCCCCTGAGATTCGTTAGTCTGTCCCATGCTTCTATGTCTCTGGGTCTATTTTGTTCCAACAGTTTATTTTGTTCATTAGATTCCACGTATAAGTGAGATCATGTGATACTTGTCTTTGCCTGACTTTTAAAATGCATTTTGAAGACAGACTTTAATTTTTTAAGGCAATTCATGCAGATAGTTTTTAAATCAAATTTATCTTCTACCAAATAAACATCTGCTGCCCCACCCCCTGCTCTCAATCCATTTTTTCTGTTTACCCCTTATTTGTAAATAATATTATAACTGCGGATCCAACTCAAAATGGTCCTATCTTGTTTAACGAGGTACTGAGTTGCTTTTCAGAGCAACTCAGATCAAAACCACAAATCATGCAGCCAAAGCATGGGCAGAGGAGAGAATTTTGACCTCCAACTGCACTCCCCCCCCCCCCACAACACACACACACACACACACACACACACACACACACACACACACACGGCACCACACACAGCACCAAAGGGCCAAGACATAACCCGGAACTTGATTTGAACACTGGAACCCTTTCAGAAGCCAAGGGTTCATTGTCCAGGAAGAAATTGACAAGCATTGCAACCTGAGGATTACATGTCTATTGGAACTATATTGTCTTTATTTAAAATCAGTTATTTCTGAACTGATAGTATTCAAATTAAAGAACTAGACATGTCATGAAAAAGGAAGGAAAATATCAACAAGATATGTCAACATTTTCTGTTTTGTGCTCTTTATGAATAACAGCAATGGTGCGAGGCTTGATCACCATTAAGTCTGGTGAAAGAACATGTGATGATCCTGCATCCGGCTCTGCTCCTGTTCCTCTGCAGTCCACTGCCACCGAGAGCAAGAGTGAGGCTAGTAACACATACATTGCACTGTGACGGTCTCTGGCTTAAAACCCTTAAGTGGACTTGCCGGGTATTGGGGATAAATTGAGACACTACACACCTACAAACCCTTACCACGTGTGCCACTGCCTTCCCCTTTGGTTTCATCTATACCTTCTTGCCAGCGGCACATTCTCAACCACTTCCCAGCAAACTCAGCCTTTAGGTGCCAGCTTACATAGTACTTCCTCACCCTCAGGAATCCTTCCTTGATCCCAATCTAAAATAAGTTCCTGTGGTATGTTTTCTTTCTTTCTCTCTCTCTTTCTTTCTCTCTCTCTCTTTTTTTTTTTAAATTCACTAATATGTGGAATCTAAAATAGTCTCATAGAAGCAGAGAGTAGAATGGTGGTTGCCAGGGCCTTGGGGGTGGGGTGGGGAGGAGGGAAAATGGGGAGTGTTAATCAAAGGGCATAAACTTTCAGTTTTAAGATGAATAAGTTCTGGAGATGTAATGTACAACATGGTGACTGTAGTTAATAATATTGTTTTGTGTACTTGAAATTTTCTAAGGAGTTAGATTATTAAGAGTTCTCACCAAAAATAACAAAGAAAAAGCAAGCAAGAAAGAAAATGGTAAATTAGCTTGATTGTGGTGATCCTTTCACAACCTAAACATACATTAAAATAAGTTGTACACCTTAAATATATACAATTTTTATTTGATTATACCTGAAAAAAGTTGGGGGAGGAAAGCTTGGAGCCTGAGACTCATACAATTGTGTTTTGCTTTCTTTTTTCCCCCCTTATTTCTTTTACATGTGCTTTCTTTAGCCATTGCAGAAATGTTATATTTTCTAATTGGAATATTATAAATATTTTTATTGTGGTAAAATACCCACATAACATAAAGTTTACTGTTTTTAAATGTCCCGTTCAGTAACATTAATTACATTCACATTGTTATGCAACCTTATCACATTCATCTTCAGAACCTTTCATCATCCCGATCTAAATATATTTAAATATTAATATTTTACCTAAGAAATTTGTTCAAAAGTTAGAAGTAAAATATTGATCAGCAATTAGCCTTTTTTTAAAAAAGGAAAACCAATAAAATATTTTGTCAATATAATTTGATGAAGTTGCTGAATTCCCTAAATAGAAAAATTGCTTTTGAAACATCTTCTATGTTTATTAACTGATTTAAATGTCATTTGTTTGAGGGTCCAGAGAGATAAAAAGCATATAGATTTTGTGCATATCAGTAAAAAAACCTTCTATTCTAAGAATCAATAAACGAAGCTTTACAAGCGTAGATCACCAGCCTCAGGCAATTTAGTTACTTGCTTTATGTGCACCTATTTGAACTCCAGTTGCTTTCACAGCAGAGTATGTATAATCACACCACGTGTCCGTGTCAGAATCTCATAGGTAAGACTTAAAATCCGTTAGTAATTCCAGTCATTTTTGACAACAGAGCTAGTTTCTGTTTCTCCTCCAGTTGACTTCACATCTCCATGAAGTTCTGCTTAGGTGCTGGCTCTGCTGCCGGGGTTCAGTGCAGAGGTAGGGCTGGGTCACCAGGGGCTCGTGACAGTCCCTGGCAGGAGTGCCCAGAGGGCCCAGTCCGACCAATCATAATCAGCTTCATATTGTTTTACTTTACTTCCTCCATTTGATAGAAGCAGAATCACCAAATTCAAAGGATTACTGGGCAGCAAAGGTGAATGAAGCAAATGGCTAATATCTGACACCATTTCCAAAGCAACTGCCTGGATAAGCTTTTAATAGAATTTCCCAGGTTACAACTCTGAAGATGTAGAAGGCAAGTTACCATGGAAACAAATAGTCTCTTTAAAGAGAGACAGGCTCCTCTCCTAGCTTGAGCTCTTTCCAGAGGGAGAGGGGGGAGGTGGAAAAAGAAAGGCCAAGGATCTGCAGCTAGAACAATGAAGGGAAGTTTTCTTCTCATAATTAAAATTTTACCAATGAAATTTTTTTGGAGGGTCAGCTCAAGACTATTTCATTTTGGGGGCTGTCCTATTAAAAGAAACCTCAAGTCAGATATTTTGAGGTGCTTAAGCAAAATAACATTTTAATGATCATTTCCGTAAATTGTTTTCTTTGTTCAGTTAGTGACACATGCTGGTAACAAGTGAAACCCTCCAGCACATGACATTGAAGGCAAAGATGTCACTTCCCTTTGTCTTCTATTCCCAACACACCACCTGTGAGATGCCATTCTGTGGGCTATTTTTCTCTGTCTCTGTCTATATTCTTTTAATATGTAATTAAAAGAATATAGATAAACAAAATAAACCCAAATAAACCAATTTTTAAAAAGGGCAAAGGACTTTAACAGCTATCTCTCCAAAGAGATGTACAAATGACCAGCAGGCACATGAAAAGATGCTCAACATCACTAATCATTAGGGAAATGAAAATCACAATGAGATACCACTTCACACCCATTAGGATGGCTATTATTCAATAAATAATTAAGTATTGTTGAAGATGTGGAGAAATTGGACCCATTATGCACTGCTAGTGGGAATGTGTTATGGTACAGCCATTACACAAAACATTATGGTATGTCTTCAAAAAATTAAAAACAATTACCATTTGATCCAGCAATTTCATTTCTGGGTATATATCCAAAAGAATTGGAAACAGACTTGAGCAGATATGTGCACACCCAGGTTTATGGCAACATTATTCACAATAGCTAAAAGGTGGAAGCAACCCCAGTGTCCATCGATGGTGAGTGGATAAACAAATGTGTGAACATGCAACGGAATATTATTCAGCTTTAAAAAATAAGGAAATTCTGACACATGCTGCAATCTGGTTGAACCTATAAGACCTTATATTAAGTGATCTAAGCCAGTCATAAGAGGACAAATCTTGTGTGAATCTACTTATATGAAGTACCTAGAGTAGTCAAACTCACAGGGACAGAAAGTAGAAGCATGGTTTTGGGGGACTTGAGGGGAGGTGGGAGTGGAAAGTTAGTGTTAAATGGGTACAGATTTCAGTTTGGGAAGATGTGAAAAGTTCTGGAGATAGATGGTGGTGGTGATTGTACAATAATGTGAATGTACTTTAATGCCATAGAATTGTACACTTAAAAATGTTTAGTTAATTACATATATATAATTAATAGACGTACAGGTTTGGGGTTGTTTGTATATATAGATGTTTTTTACATATAGATGTACAGGAATTTTGTTTTGCTCTTGATTGTTTTTTAAAAGAGAATATGATACACACACATTCTTCATGTAACAAACCTTAATGGTATGAAACAACCATTTAATTATGCTTAGAATTAGGGATTCTTTGGATCAGGAATTTGACGTAGGCACAGAAGGGACAGCTGTCTCTGCTCCGTGGTGTCTGGGGCTCCTCGGGAAGACTCAAAGGCTGGAGCTGGGATTAGCTGGAGGCTTCTTTGCTGAACGTACCTGGCAGCTGATGCTGGGTCCTCACTTGGGCTGTGGACCAGAACCTCTACGTGTGGGCTCACCACGTGGGCTGCTCCTTTGAACTTCCTGTCGCACGAAGTCGAATTAACAAAGGAACTCTAAGAGAGCAGAGCAGAAAAATACGGCAGTTTTACAATCTAGCCTCAAAAGTCACATTGTGTCCTGTACTCGTCTGGTGGAGGCCCTTACGCAGGTCTGTCCAGGTTCAAGGGGAAGAGCTCACTGGGAGGAGGGTTAAGGTCCTTTGTTAGAGGAGCATCTTTGGAAAACAGCCATAATACACTCAGTATTTTGCAATTTTGCTTTCACAATATTTCATTGACATTCTTTAAAGTTAGTAAAAATGTCATTCTTCAATTTTTCTCATTTCTTTATAATTACAAAATTACTTTAAATCCCAAAAGTAATATAAAATATAGTAACAACACTTGGAAAGCAAACAACAACAACAAAAAAATCTATCCACAACCTCCCTCCTTCAGACAATCACAGTAGACTTTTTACTCCATAATTTCCACATAATGTATACAGAGTTTTCTGTTTGCCTTTTATTTCCCCTTAGCATATAAGCCCCCAGATTCACATCTCAACGCTGTTACCCTGTTTATTTCTCTCGTGTGGACAAAGCAAAAATAAGAGTAAGTTATACCACGATATAAAGTCCTCACTCAAAACTTTTGTTTCGCCTAATAATCCTACCTAAAACTCACTAGGGGAAATCACATCGAGGCTTCAAGCCCTCCCTCTTCTTTCTCTAATGAACATAAAGCAGAGACTACACAGAGACGCTGGACAAGGAGTGTCATGAGTGGGTTATGCCTGATGCCGCAGCTGTGTGCGGAGCAAGCAGGTGGCTGGCCTGGGTGTGGAATGCTAGCCGGTGGACTTTTCCTCTGCTTGGCTTTGGAGTTCCAACAAAATACATGGAACTAGCTGTTAAAGATCAGCAAGATCTCCCAAACACTGCTACAAACCGTTGTTGGTTTTCATTGGCCACTGCGACATGAGCAAAATAATGACAGCCTGGTGAGTTTTTTATAAGGCTAAATGTATTCCATTTAAAAACCGTGCTTTAGCCCGAGTTCATCCCTCTGTTTTTCAATGTCAGCGTTTATTTTCTTTTGTGACCTAATTTTGACCATCGGTTTTCTTAGTATTCCTAATTAACACAATAAAAAGCTGACAATTCTAACCTCAGTCACCCTTAAACTTAGTTTCAACTCATCTGTGACACACTGATCCAGTCCAAACTGCCTCCTTGTGAAGAGTCTTGAGTTTGGGGTATAATGTTTGTCAAAAGGGATTACATCCTGAGGCAGGAAAGAACACTATTTGACATGAGAGGAGGATCCGAAACTGATTCTGCATGTGACAGTCGAGCGATGTGAAATCGAGCGAGTCATTTATGCTTAGCGCTCTTACCTCAGCTATCGAATCCAGTCAATAATGCTGGCCTTTCGGACTCTGCCCCCTCCCCGCAGGGGTGAAAGCTTAATTGTTGCAAGTGTGAGTTCTGTGTGGGAGCTGAGTGTCTCATTGTGCTGCGTCCACAGAGCTCTCCCTCACAAAGGCTGCTCAGCAGGTCCTGTAATAGCTGGTGAAAAACGTAAGGAGGGAAACTCTAACACACCAAGTGTTTCCCTGGGAGTTCCTCATTTCAATGAGAAGAATATTCTCTAATTAAAATACCACTGCTGCAGATTTTTTTAAAAACAAATTGCCATCTAATTTCTCTTTGATCTGCTGTTTTCCACTTAGGTTGCAAGGTTTTACAGAATTTTCCCCAAACACTTTGAGTCTGCAGTAATTTCATTCCATTCTGATTAAACTTCAAAGGACAAAACGCCAAGCTGTTGGAACAAGCGAAGCCTTTGTTCCCTTCACTTATGCAGTGAACCTTTTGGGGGTGTCTACAGAGTGCCTGACGTTGTGCTGGGTGTGAGATACAAAGATGACTAAATACATCTGGGGCTTTGCCCTCACTGAGTGCAGTGTTTCCAGGGCGTGAGCGAGCCGTAAACAGAACACTGTAAAGCAATGTGGTGACAATAGACATGGCATCACACAGCCATTTCTTATAGGGCCCGGTGGGAGCCAAGTGGCGGTTCTGAGCTGACACTTTAAAAAAAAATAAATGTAGCAAAACAGAGGATGAAGGACGTCTCAGAAAGAAGTGACGTCACGAGCTCAGGGCTGGGGCTGGGAAATGGCATGGCCTGTGTGTGTGTGTGTCCATGTGTATGTTTGCATCTATGTTTGCGTGTATGCTTCTGTGTGTGTATGTGTGATTGTGTTTTCATATTAGGAAAGGGCAGGAGCAGGTATGGTTTGGGAGACTTTACTGAACGGCATGGGGACAGGCAAATTAACCTGAAGCAAGCTGGCAGCATCAGTATTATCTGTGGATTTTGGGACTCAAAGGTTTGCTTAGACAACCTGGAAAGAAGAAAAAACTGACTCCTATGCAGATAAATTTGACTTCAATGCATGTTTCAAACACATCTATTGGAGGTCTGTAGACACCGACGGGGACGCTTGGGAAGAACCACCCAAGATCTCCTGTAGAGATGATTGGATAACCCTTGTCCTATGGGGACCCAATCCAAGGCTTCTCTGGAGATCTTGTTATGATGCAAATTCTGATTCAGTGGCTGAGGATTCTGCATTTCTAGATGCTCCCCGGTGATGTCAATGCTGCTGGTCCATAGAGCACACTTTGGTAGTGAGATCTGTGCACTGTTGCCTGTTTGATTGCCTGCCAACCTGGACAGACCATAGGGGCTCACTGCCCTCAGTAGCCATAGTGCAGAGACCACTGGAGAACCAAGCTTGGACCCCCATCCAGCAGGAGTCCAGGTCCGGGAGGACTGGCTGCTGGCTCCACGGACCTAGAATTGAAGGGTGGAGTAGAGAGGAAGGAGGAAGACAGGGTAGATGGGGCTGACAGTTGCTCAGAAAATAGGCCCAGAAATCTGTGACAGGAGTTAAGTACGATCCTCAGGGGCATAAGAAAAGGAAGCAGGAGGTCAGGCAAGGGCCCGGGCAGCGCCTTGGAGTCCAAGCACTGATCACTGACTGTACCAGGGACCGTGCTCATGCTTTACATAGATGTCACCCAAAGCCCTTGCAGAGCAGACTGTAAATTCCTGCAAAAAGAGAAGGAAGCTGAAGTGCAGAGCAGCAGTTCAATCAATGCCTGACCCCCTGAAGGCACACTGTGGAGCCAGAGTTCACACCCAGATCTGCATGGTCTGAAAGCCCAGGTCTTTCAGGGACCACACACTGTCTGCTGTCCCTTATAACAATGGCTGAGATCCCAGCTCTGTGCCTGGGCCTTCGGGTCTTCTGATATCTGGATCCAAAAGCAAGCGATGTCAGCCATGAATGAAGAAAGCGCTAGGCCAGGAGGAAGCAGGTGGAGGGAAGTCAGCATCTAACGGAGACCTGGTAACTGGAACTGGACCACCGAGGACAAAACAGCCTGGCTCCCCTGATCCTGAAGGAGGTCCGCCTCCACGTAGGCCAGCCAGGGGTCTGATAGGGCCCGCATGGTCTTGGCACATGCAGAGATGGGCAACCTTAAGGCTACCTTCGATAGAAAGTTTGGCAGAAATGGAATGTTTACCTGAGGAAAAAAGTTGGAGCGCTAAATGGGAAGGACTAGCATATGACACAGTGTCTTGAACATGGTAAGCAAGCAGTTGTTGGTGGCTGTTGCTATTGTTGTGGGGAGAACCAGGCAGCAATATACTAGAAATGTACTCAGGCATAATCAGATATGAAATATTTCCAGGAAACCAAAGTATAAATGAGTCCACCCAAGACAAACCAGTTGAAGCTTCATAATGTTTTGTGGAGGAGCATTCACCCCCACAACATTCTGCATCACTAAGATTCACATTTCAGGATGCTGTTCACATGTGGTCACTGTTCATACCCACTGGTTCCTCCTCACTGATCTATCATCCAAACTGTGTGTCTAGGCACCAGGAGCCTTCCTATTGAAAGAGCCTCGGCCTGCAGTCAAAGACCCTCCCTGCTCCTCACTGACACTGTCTCCTTACCTGTAAAATGGAGATGATCACGGCTGTGCTGCCCACCTCAGCACCAAGAGAGATGAAGTGTGCGAAAGGAGGTAAAAGCTGCCATGTCTGACACACAGAAGCCATGATATTACTCTTCAGATGTCTTGCCATTCTATTCTAATTTGGGAACTAATTCCTTATTAAATTGTTATTTAACCCTCTGTTTCCTCTAAACTGCCTCAGACCCTTTGAGAGACCAGGTAGGGTTTAGTTGCACCTATCCATCCATCAAATAAAAGTCTACATGAAACCTAAAAGCAAAATTACATGTGTAGATCTAAATACACCTAGATGTGTACAGATATATGTATGTATGTGTGTATGTATGTATGTATACAGATATATAGAGATATATAAGTACAATTTCTCCTCTGTACTAAACTCAAAGGACTGCTTGTTAAAGTAGGTGAAACATTTGCACAACTAGTTTAAAAGGTTATTGTTTTAAAACAGAAATAGCTTGGAGCAGATGACTGGAAATCATTTCTCGCTACAACTCGGTGAAAGAAGCCATCTAATTCTTGGAAATTTAGACATTCTTCTAGTAATTTAGCACAAAAATTGGCCTGGCTCAATCTGCTCTTCACACTTTGGTAATTTAAAAAGACGCACAGAATTTTATTTTAATGGTAATTGCAAACTCATGCAGAAAATGTAAATGCACATTTCATGATTAGCTTACAGCATAAACTATGGCTTCTATTAATGTATTCCAATTTGTAATTCTTTTCACAGTATGAGATTTGAAAGCTGTGATTAAAATTAATTAGGTTAAGTAAAGTTTATCCCCCCTGAGCACTGCTATTGGGAAAAAAGCAAGAGGAAAATGCGAACTACATCTGGCTCTGCAGGAAGCTGTGTCTTCACAGGAAGTCGGCTGACTTCTCTTCTCCCCACAGAGGTTGCATGCTGCTTATTTGGCACGTCTCAAGCACCATGTATCTCCGCAAGGAGCTAATTGAACCATTAAACGATTCTTTGCTGGCTCACAAAACCACATAGGCTGTGACTACATCATCTTCAAATAAGGATGTTAGGTAGATCTTTCAATTGTTTAAACACAGTAAGACACGTACATCTGGTACACCTAAGGTAACAGAGGCCACCCAGAATCCAGCACTATAATTACTACGAAAGAGGTACCAAATGAGGGAACAGTAATAGAGATAACAACTAATTAACACCTGTACGGAGCTCTGCTTTGAACATAATTGTCTTGAATATTATCTCCATCGATTTCCTCAACAATCCTAATAAGGAATCCTTACTGTTGTCCCGTTTCACAGATAAGGGTACTGAGGTTAAGTAAGGTGCCCAGATCCAAGGAGTTCTGAAGATTAGACCCGGGTCTACTGAGTTCCTATTCTTCGTCCTGTGGCTCTGCTCTGTAGTTACTCAAAATAAAACAGAACAAAACTTTTAACTTATGCCTGGTCTGTTTTTCTAATAGGTTGAAAATTCATTACTAAGTCTCATACGATACGAACTAAGGCAAAGGTTAACAGCTACAAAATGGTGTCGTGTATCCCAGGACGTACAGCATACATTTAGAGGCCAAGCCAAGACCGAGTGAAAAGCTGGCACAGGGACCCTACTTCTTATTCAAGATCCTGGTCAGAGTTCCCCAGTCTTTCCTAACTGTCCCTTTGCTTGACATGGAGCAACCTGTGCTACCCCGGCTCCTCTTGTTTCCTTTGGCCCAGTGAGTCCCAGCCCTGGTCCACACACCCTGCCTCTGGGCTTGCCCAGCCCGCACTCTGCATCATGGTGGACCCTCAGCTCCTGGGACTCTTACTGGGGAGCTCTCCACACTGCCTGAGGCGGCTCCTTCCAGGGAGGGCTAAGTTACCACATATCATCCTGTTGTGATGATATGTGGTAACTTACCACTGAGAAGCTCTCTCTGCCATTAAAGGTCTCCTCCTCCAGTGTAGTGAAGAGAGCAAGAGCTTTCAAGTATGGAAAACTGGGCATCATTCATAGAAGTTCTACTACGGACCTTGGGTGAAGTATTTAATGTCTTCTTTCACTTTAACATCAGTGCTTTTGTCTGCCTGCATGCCTGATAGAAATTTCTGTGGTGATAGCAATGTTCTATTTCTGCCCTTTTAGTATGGAAGCTACCAGCCCCGTGTGGGCATTAGCCCTTGAAACATGACTAGTAAAACTGAGGAACCAAGTTTTCCAATTTCTTATGCAGTTTTAATTAGTTTAAAGTGAAGATGGACATGTGTGGCCAGTGGCTGCTGTATTGGATAAAGCAGGTGATCTCTTGAGCCTCTCTCATCACTGGAGCTCTATATTAAATAAAATCTGAAGGTAGGAACCTCTAGCTCATAAGATAGCAGATTGGTGGGAAAGGTGGGGGAGTGGGTGGAACCTAGTGATGACGCTTACACCCAGCCACATAGAAAACTACAAACCCCGGGAGACTAACTGTAGGACAAATTTTTGCTTTTAAGATGGAAGATGGTGCAAGAAGAGTCCTCTATTGCCAGTGCAGGTTGGGTCAAGGAAGCCCAGTGGCCGGTTCCTACAGGCTATTTCTGGTGTGGTGTGGGGATTTGCTAAAATACCAAAAAGTGAGCAGGGACCAGTCTCCAGAACCCTTTGCTTGCAGAGGCTTCCAGAATTCTTGCTGTCTCCTCCTGCTACCTATCAGAGAGGATCTAGTACACGCCTCCGCCTTCTGTCCATCTATGAGGAGCACGTTACATGGAAATAGGTCTTAGCGCTGCTGGGGAGTAACATCCTATTAGAGCTGCCCAGGAACAGATAGACTAAATGAACTTGTGAATCTTCACTACTGAAAACCCATTCAATTCAACAAACACAGACAGCACCGAAGCAGGGCTGTAGCAAAACAAGATGGATGAGGCAAGTTTGGAAACCTCTGTCCTAGATGTCAGTTGGGGACACAGGACACACAGGGGCTGAGTTAGGGGAATGCAAACAGGTTTGCTGAATCGGATCCTGAGAGAATTTCTGATCAGAGACCGGCTGTGTGGGCAGGAAGTCGTTCTGAAGATGCACCCACCCAGGTCATGCAGGAAAGCTGAGGGCCAGGGTGGAGGCTGGGGGAGACTAGCAGAACCCTTGGTCTCTGCTTGGGGGCCCATCACTGGCATAAACTCAGCATGTCCTGTCTGTCAACCTACCTTACAGTGGCTGTTTGTTGTCTTCTGAATGAATTTTTATCCTAAATGGGGGGCTGTACCTTGCCTCTTTTTTTAAATTATGTGTTTATATATTTATTTGCTTCACTAGACATGGATCCTTGAGACCAGCTTAATATGTCTTTATATTTCCAGTGCCTGGTATAGTACTTGGTACATAGCTGTATGAATAAATGAATGGATGGATAATACATACACATATAACATTATTACTGTAAATACATATAGATACTTAAATACCATAAGCCAGGCATTAGGATCTTCCTCTTTTCTGGGAAAGGCAAAAACTTTTGTCATTGGTTTTAGTCTTAAGCAAAATCATTTCTTCCTGCCATAAAACATAATTATTTTTATTTGTTTTTTTTAATTATTTTTTTATTGTCTAAAGTTGTACATATGTGTCCTTTTCCCCCAATTGACCCCCGCCCCTTCAGCCATTCCCACCCTGGGCAAGTCCCCACCGCCCCAGTGTCTGTGTCCATTGGTTATGCTAATATGCATGCATGTACCTTGCCTCTTTTCATCGCTAACTCTCCCCGTGAGCATGTCTTGGGCTGGAGATTCCCCATTTTGGGGGGTTTGTGTGTTTTCTATTTTCAGCACTACCAAGGGAGAGGGTCCTGTACTTCCTGGGGAAGAAGAGGAGGAGGGCTGGTGGGTTTTACTGGAGCCAGGTGGGGGCATCAGGGCTCAGAGAGGCAGGTCCAGGTGAAGAGGGGCAGCAGCATGTTACAGAGGGGAGGACGCCACAGTCCAACCTCACACCCACGTAAACTCTGGGTGTTAACTTCCACTTTTCTAAGAGAAAATGGAAGGTTTGTGCCAGTTCCAGAGGTTTCTCGTGAGCTATTGGCTCCAGTGGGCCTTTAGACTCCTGAGCTGGTGCTTCGGTCCCTACCTTGGCTCTCAGGAACTTTTCAGTGCTTTGGGGGGATGATGACATTAAATTAAATTAGTAAATTAGTTTGCAAAGCTGTTAATAAAATGTCCATCTTATAAAATTCCCATGAGAAAGATGGTGGATCTATAATGTACATGGCATATTGATATAGTAGAGCATATATATAGTTAATATTCATAGTGAGGTGTGTGCTCAAAATGATTTTGCGGATAGGGGTGCACACACAGCTGACTCGGTCGAGAATCTTTCCCAGACCGAGTCTTGCCTTTTGGAACCACTAGGTGGCAGTACAGGCACAGCTTTCTCATCTGCTCTCTCGGGAAGTGACAAGTGAGGGGTTTCCTAACCTGGCCAGGGTGAGTCATCCCACAACTCCAGTGTCGTGGGATCAGTTTCAGTGTGTGGTTATCTGGAGTTTTCTGTGTGCTCCGGCCTCCCCAGCAGCTGCATAGTTTTCCTGGGGACCTTACACTGAATTATGAGGGAAAAGCTTAACCGGACTCCCTGGGTGAGCAGAGCTGCCAGGGTCCTAGAAGGACACAGTGCGGGCCTCCTGCTCGGGGCTGTGGAAGCAGATCCTCAGCCTGTGTCAGGTCCCAGTCACTTTCTGCTGCAAAGTAAGTGCTGTCAAACGGAAATGAGAGGCTCAGAGTTGGTGATCTGCTGGGAGCAAAGTTCTCCCCAAACATGGTGTGTCGCATTCTCTTTGCAAAGAAGGGCCTATTTGGGAGGGAGTGACCCAGCCCACCTGCCTTAGAAAGGAGCACCCTGCACCAGAACTACTCTGTTATACATAGTAGTTAACGCCTATTGAGCACACAGGAAGCACTGTGCTATAGATCGCCTCATTTAATTTCGCAGTGACTCTCATGGGTGTATATTTTTATCCCAATCTTCAAATGAGGAGACTGGGGACTAGAGAGGTGAAGTGATTCGCCCAAGCCCTGGAATGTGAGTGTCTCTCGTATCGAAAGCCCATACTTTGTCTCACTATACAGTGTTTAGCACATTCTTTAACTGTGTACATACAGTCACACCCCACCTCTGCCACAGAAAGGCCCCGCGTTCTAGTGCAGAATTCCTTGGGGAGTCGGAGCAAGATGCCGAGACAGAGGGCCTGGGCTGGCGCTGCCTCGCCCAGCAGGCTGGGCCCTGCCTGAAGCTCTCGCCGGCCCGCTCAGCACACCTTCAGCTAGATGGGCCCATCCCAAAGGCCAGCGAAGCTTAGCAATGACCAGTTTTGATCCTGAACGGGGGAAGACCCAGGTAGTCCAGGCTGAGGGGGCAGGGGACTCAGCAACAACACAGCCAGCTCGGGGGCAAGTACTCCTGGTGCTCGGCCACAGGCTTCTGAGTGAGTGTCATCACATCCTGCGGATGGAGAGGCGGTCGCTGCTTCTCCTCTGTGCCCCTGGACAGAAACCCTGCTTAGGCCTTCGGGCCAATGTAGAGATAAGATAGTGGGAGCCCGACGATCTTGATTTCACTCAGGGACCACCTGGAGTCGAAAATCTTCCTCTAGGTTCCTTTCTCAATGCTTGTTCATGATGACTCTTTCACTGGCCAGCATCAACATGAGAACGAAAGGACAAAGTGGTGAGATTGTCATAATGCTGCATGTATTCGATTTAGAAGACAATCCTAATTTTGAGATTCCGTCCTTCCTGTTTCTTTATGGTTAAAATGTTTCTCTTGGGAAGCAATGAAAGTTGCTTTACATTTTATATCCCCTGGCAAAATAAAAACTTGACAAGCCTATGGAGTACTCCCCTTTCCTTCAAAAAAATTTTGTACAGATTAAAATCTGGGAACCTGCTCTGGGTTGTCCAAACTTCGTTCGCCTGCTCACATTAGGTGTGTGTTTCATATACTGCCATCTAGTGGTCACTCTAGCTCACACTCGCTGACTCCTCCCTTTGAGGACATAAATGGTAGGCGCCAGATCACCCGTGCGTGTGTGTGTGTGTGTGTGTGTGTGTGTGTGTGTGTGTGTGTGCGTGTGTGTACTCAATTAGGTGCTGACAAGCAGAGAGATGTGTTAGCATGGAAAAATGCGGGTTTTGAAAATTGTGCAGAAATATTTGGGGTGAACAAACCTCCTACTCCAAACCCATGTGGGCAGAATTGAAAGCAGGTGCGTAGGATTAGCACTCTGTATTTTTTCCAACATCCACCACCGAAAGGTCAGAAGCACAGAAACGTTCGTGCTCAGGAATGCTATCAGCTAATAGGACATGAGACGCTAGAGAGGAAAAGCTTTCAGGACTAAACTTGAACCAAATGTGTTCACAAATTAACTCATACCTTTGAACAACAGAGGCATCCCTTCAAACTCTGAGAGGATCTATCAAGATTTCAAAAATGGATACGTATGTATTTCTGCAAGAACCTCATGTCCTTGGGTGAAGGGAGGATGTGGACTTGAAAATACCAGACAGTCCTCACCTTTTGAGTGACCTACACGCAACCATGTCTATACACCTCTGTGAGCTGCAGCTCTGGAGCCAGCTCTCTCCGCCTCCCATGGACCTCCTCCTCCGGGCCCGGGTAAGCCCAGGTCTAGTGTAGACAGAGGAGACTGGCCTGCATCTGAACAGCCCTCCTGAAATTCAGAAGGCCTTGTGTAAAAGGGCTAAGCCATGTGCCCCTGTAATTTACCTGACGCGTCCTGAATTGTGTCGGGGATGTTCAGGTTCTGGACCCTGGTGCATGAGAGGCCATCTAAAACTGGCTAACAGGTTATATGCTGAAAGGTCACATGGTACTTTGAAATTTGAAATACATTTACACATAAAACCACCAGGGAGCTACAGTGCTTACCTTCCCGGCTGGCTCCGGGAGCCCATTGAACCAATCCTGTGTTCCTGAGCTGCACTTCAGATCTCCTGGGAGCCACCTGAGCTTTCCCTGAGTGGAGCGCAGGATGGGAGTGGGGAGGTCCTGTAGAGATGTAGTCGTTGACCCTTTTAATAATTCTCAGTAGAAACTCAGTGCATCAGAAGAGTACTCAAGGGGGGAGGGGGTAAATAACAGAAATAAAGAAATAGCCCTGACTGTGATTTATCACATTCACGAAAGGGATGTGTTCAAAGAATTCTTAAGGAAGACAGCAGCCAATGGCAAACAGAAGAAAGTGCAAGGTACAGATGGAACCTGTGGTGTCCTTGCTCTCCTGGGCTCCGAACATCCAGGGCTGACCCTGGCTCCCTTCAGTCTTCTCCTTGATTGACTGCCCTGCACTCCTGGGGCCTGGCTCATAGTAGGTGCTCAATAAACATCTGCCGAGAACAAGCATGATCCATTCATTCCATTCATCTTATGTATATAAAGCAAGTGCCTGCTGTCACGTGTTAAATACCAACAGTGAGCAAGGGTAGTTGGATCCCTGCTTTTATAGCTGGTAACAGGCTGAATAATGCCCTTCCCCCCCAAAGATGCCCACATCCTAATCCCTGGAACCTGTTGTTACCTTACATGGCAAAAGGGACTTCGTAGCTGGCGAAGATAAGGATCTTGAGTGGGGAGATTATCCTGGATCAGCTCGGGGAGCCCATGTAATCCCAAAGGTTGTTACGAGAGGGCAGAGTGGTGCGGGACCACAAGCCTTTCAAGCTGGAAAGGCAGGAAACAGATTCTCCCTTGAGCCTCCAGAAGGCTTCCAGCCCTGATGGTGCCTTGAGTTTAGCCCAGTACAACTGATTTCAGACTTCGGACATCCAGAACCGTCAGATAATAAATTTGCATCGTGTTTGAAGCCACTCAGTTTATGGTAATTTGTTAGAGCAGCAATAGGAAATGAATATAAGCTGACTATAGCTGTAGCTTATTAAACATTTTGCATAATGTTTAACAGACGTTACAAAAGTAATCCAAATAAATTATGATAATTGAGGAAGTATAGAGCTTTGATTAGCTCATTTACCATATTATTTCATCACAGATTGGTTTAATAACTCATTCTTCTTTTTGCCAATCAATCTATATGTCTGTGGCTGTACTTTCCTGGGGTAGCCGGCAATTCATTTGGTAGCTTCCAATGTCAGGTCCTGAGACTTTGAATGCTTTTAAAGACATTTGAATGATGAATCCCTCCCTGTGATGACAACTTTTCCTTAGGAGGAATCTTGTTCCTTCATTGACAACCACGTTCAATTTGGCTTTCTGGTCAGGGCACGTTTAAACACAGAGGGAGATCTTGTTGCATCCCAATTCCCCAATGGGGAAACGGAGGCACAGATCTGCTCAAGTTGCTTTGTCACCCAGGAGCAAGAATATGACTCAACTCTCTGACATCTAAACCGACATTCCCTTGACCTCATGGATTCCCAAGGTCTTGGGGAACAAGGAATTAAACGGTAGGAGGGAGAGAGCTCGCAAGACGGAGAGGAAGGGAATTCTGGATAAAAACTAGTAGTCACAACCTATGGAGTAAGAGAGCCTCCAGTTTTTAAATGAAAAGTTGGGGGAAAATTTGACAATCGGACGAGTTTCATTTTGAAACTCATTTAACCCAAAAAGTCAAAACGAAACTCTAGGGGTGCGAACCCACAACAATCAAAATAAAAACAAGTTTTCATAAGCCCTTGCAGAGCTAAATATAGTTTTTTTGTTTGTTTGTTTTTTTCGGATAGACCCACCCACCTCCAAATTCATGACTTTTTGGAACTATTTAAAATTTTATTTTTAAAAAGAATGTCAAAAGAAAAATAGTGTGTGTGTGTGTGTGTGTGTGTGTGTGTGTGTGTGTGTGTGTGTGTATAGGGCATTTCTTTGTTTTGGCCTCCCCAAACTGTTGAGATGTTTTAAAACACCGCTGTGGTCACCTACACTGGTAATATTTTCTAGCTGTGGTCAAAAGGAGCTGACTAAAGGTTTGTGCGTTTGCTACCAGAGCCACTGTCAAAAGCCAGTGCCCTTAGTGTACCCGTCCTCAGCCATTTTACGTCTGTGACCCTCTCTGTGTTCTGACATAATAAAAAGCAACATTAAAATTAAAAACCAAAGTAGGAACACTGTATACGGGCCTTTCCTTTTTCTGTTCATCCTACCTCCCCTTTGTTCAGAGT